>NC_090223.1:4773824-5075283 GCF_024489055.1 Chanodichthys erythropterus
TCATTGCTCAGGCCTCACTGAGCCATCAGATTTCAACTAAAATATCTTAATTTGTGTTCTGAAGATGAATGAAGGTCTTACGGGTGTGGAACGACATGAGGGTGAGTAATTAATGACAGAATTTCCATTTTTTTGATGAACTAACCCTTTAATGAGAACTTACAAGTATATTTGCACTAAACTAGTAGTTTACTGAATATATCAGTGTAGTTTCATTATATATACTTAAAAAAATAGTAAACTACTAGTATAGCCTACTTATAATCTTATAAGTTTGCTTGTACGGATGCAGTACAAATGAGAAATGCATTTAGGTTTTCTCTCTTTTCTTTTTCATAAGGGAGAGTCTCAGTTATTGTAATTGTTGGATGAGATGTGTGATTCATTGGCTAAAAAAGAGAACAAAACACAAAATAATCAAAGTACAGATGAATTTGACTGATAGCATTGCTTTTTTGTTCAAAGTTTCTATAGATATTGCGATATATCATTACTGTAAATTCTTTAGGCCATGTTGTGTGAAAAATCTGATAAGGTGACAGCCGTGACCTTAAACAGTCTCATGTTTGCCAGACATTACTGGAACTTTCAGAGGATGGGTTTGATCGTCAGATGAGACCAAAATAAAGCTTTGTGGAAAAACATCAGGGTGAACAAACACTTTGAGTAAACTGTAAAATCTCCTTTCGTTTCTAATGTGGACATTATGCATTCCCATCTATGGTGAATTTACAGAAACTTATCTTTGACAGAGTTTGTTTTGCTGTTAATATGTAGCTTATTTTCTGCTTATTATTAAACTTGTTTCTGTGTCAACATGCAGGGCTGTGTTTCCCAAAAGCATTGTGAGCCCAAGTTGATCGGGAAGACCATTACGATCAACTAAACTCACAAAGCTTTTGGGAAACACAGCCCTGATCAATGGACATGCGTAGATATTTTAGGGGCAGGTTGTGAAATCAAGAGAAAAGGCACGAGATCACTGTGGTGAATATATTATAGGACAGAGTGTAATTTGTTTTTAAAAAAAATAGACATTAATGTGAATTACATGACTAAACTTAAAATTAATGATTAATATCATGATGCACAGTAAATAATTCTTAGTAATATAGAACCACATACAATATGAGCTTTAAATTGATTTAAATTTTATCTGAACAATTAACAGAGCCAGCAGGCATTAGTGTGAACTGTAAAACATTTTGCTGAAGATCTAACATTATTTTTCAGACAAGGAACAGATTTAATCATCTATCATGACAAAACTACTACATTTTTTATTATATTATTATCATATTTTTCATATTAAAAAACAAAACAACAACAACAAAAAAAAAACAGAATTTAGTAGACTCAGCAATGGTGAAAAGAAAATGATAAAATTAAAATCGGTATAGGTGAAAGAGAGATGACAACAAAGCAATGTGCTATGTTAATGGGAATCCCTTCTAATATGGCATTTAGCCAAGATTAATGTCTTCTAATCATAGTTTTCTTGGCCATTAAAATTTCACAGTAACAGTGAATAACTGGAGCTGTACTCAAGCTGCTGCCGTCAAACTATCACTGTAATGTAAAAAGCCACTGATGCTTCCACTTGCATTGGCCTGTAACAGGTTGTGATAACACTGGTAGGGTTTACTCAGTTGTATCATCTACTGTTGGATATGGGAAATGCATTCAGTCCAACCAGAAGAACAGATAAAAAACTAATGCCCTTGTTATGGACTGATACTCAGGAGACACAGAGGTACAAGTAGATAGACGTTTTTCTCAAATATTTTAAGAGATAGTGGGACAAACTGAGAAAAATACACTACATGGATCAGTGTAAAGTACTTAATTTCAATACATGATTTGATAAAAAAACAGAGGGAAGAACAATTGAATGGTATAAAACAGACCACAAAGACCACAGAAAATAATAGTTTTAAAATTCAACTGATGATTTGCATGGATTCTGCCTTCATATTTTTACTAAAACATCAGTGGCTACTTGAGCTTCTGCAATAGTAGGGGGGAGTGGGGTAAGATGAGCCAGTGGGTAAGTTGACCCACCCCCTGTATGTTGGCAACCATACCATTTTATTGTCATGTGACCATATTTTTTCGAACCACCTGTCATTTCTGCCAGACTGAGAAAAGGAGAAGCACATGGGAGCAGTGGAAGTCACTTATTTACTTTAAAAACTTTTTTTTTGGCTTGTCAAAAGAAAAATTTTAACATAACAGATGTAATGCTGTTTCATCAAAGCAAATTTGTCCTGGGGCCAGTTGCATAAACCATTTAGACTAGTCTTAAAAGTTAAGTCACTATTTTTTTCTTGAAGAGTGGTCCTAATTTTTTTAAAGTCTGTTACATAAAAAGGTAGATTGGTGTAACTGGAATTGGAAAAATAACAATGATTACCCCTTGGTTAACTGCAAGTTGGTCAAACTAGTTTTTAAGACACAGTCTTAATATAGTGATTAAGTTTATGCAACTGGCCCCAGAGCAGGTCTAAAACTATTTGTGACGCATATTGGTGATTTAGAAACATATAAAACCATGCAAATTATTTAGCTAAATATTAGCCTGAACTGGTAAGCTAGCTAGCTTTTCCTAAAATGGAAGCTATGGGGCAAAGTGGGCCAAATGCTATGGGGTAAATTGAGCCAGTGTTTTAAAGTTAACTCTGAAGTATGAACTGGTGTCATTTCAATGTAATATTGCACAACTGGTTTAGTTTATCTTTATTTTCTAGTTTATTTGATAGGAATAATGTACAAGTACACCAAATCCTTCTCTGATACGAACCGGAAGATGTTTAATCATATGGAAGATTACAACTTTGGTGTTCAACATATTGTTTCAGAAATGCAAACAATTATTAAATATTATTATTATTAAATATTAAACAATGTTTCATTTAGCTTTAAAAAATAAATATTTGTAAAATATTTTTACGAAGAATATTTGTAAAAGGAAATTTGATTATTAAATTAGTTTTTAAAATAGGTACATTATCTTTAAAATGTCACATGGGTTTGATTCAGGTTCAGTTAGATGGCCAGTTTACACCTACCTACTGACTCGGCTCAACTTACCCCTAACCTAAGGTATATTGAGCCACAGGAACACTTTTTTATAAGAAGCCATATTTTTTGAACCCTTTGTCATAGATGTATTCTGATCATTTGAAATGATAGGAAACATCTTGAAATTACTTTAAATACTTTCATTGTACTTCTGTCTCATTTTCCCTTATCTTGAGAAAAAAAGTAAAAAAGTAAGTAAAAAAAAATCTTAAATAATATTATATTATATTATATTATCAGCTATCCCGAGCCTGATCTATTATTTTAAGTCAGCTGTTATGCAGGTGTCATGCAGTAGGTGGCAGTGTGCACCTTCAAGTGAGTTTGTTAACCACCACTAAAAGGAAAAGAAGCAGCTCAATGTGGCTGCATTAAAGGGTTAGTTCACCCAAAAATGAAAATTCTGTCATTAATTACTCACCCTCATGTCGTTTCACACCCGTAAGACCTTCGTTAATCTTCAGAACACAAATTAAGATATTTTAGTTGAAATCTGATGGCTCAGTGAGGCCTGAGCAATGACATTTCCTCTCTCAAGATCCATTAATGTACTAAAAACATATTTAAATCAGTTCATGTGAGTACAGTGGTTCAATTTTAATATTATAAAGCCACAAGAATATTTTTGGTGCGGCAAAAAAACAAAATAACGACTTATATAATGATGGCCGATTTCAAAACACTGCTTCAGGAAGCATCGGAGCACAAATGAATCAGTGTGTCGAATCATGATTCGGATCGCGGGTCAAACCCGCCAAATGGCTGAAATCACTAAATAAGTCGTTATTTTGTTTTTTTGGCACACCAAAAATATTCTCGTTGCTTATAATATTAATATTAAACCACTGTACTCACATGAACTGATTTAAATATGTTTTTAGTACTTTAATGGATCTTGAGAGAGGAAATGACATTACTCCCTACGGAGCCATCGGATTTGAACAAAAATATCTTAATTTGTGTTCTGAAGATGAACGAAGGTCTTACGGGTGTGGAACGGCATGAGGGTGAGTAATTAATGACATAATTATCATTTTTGGGTGAACTAACCCTTTAATGAGGGGTGCGTCTCAGTTGTGATTCAGTAGCCTATATCAAATACATGAATTTGGGCACTGGTATGGACAGTGAAGCACATTATTGAGACACTAATAACTATTTCCGGCGACTTGTTATGTTATGTATTTATAAACAACATCAGAAGTATTGTCTCTCTGATTTTTATTTAAATAATTCTAATATGCTGATTTGCTGCTCAAGAAACATTTCTTTTTATCAATATTGAAAACATTTTTGTGTTCACAACTGTTTAAAAGATATCAGCGAGATGCTTATTTTATTTTATTTTGAGGACATGGATACGTTTATTTAGCAAGGATGCATTAAATTGATAAAAAAATGACAGTAAAGACTTTTTTTTAACTTTTAAAACTTTGTATTCATCAACGAATCCTGAAAAAAACTGTGTCATAGTTTACACAAAAATATTAAGATGGTATTGTTACGCCCACTGAGTGGCAAAAGACTGAGCGGCAGCATTGGTTTTCAGTGTGAATGCCGCAAAACAAACACACAAAACACGTGAAAGAGCTTTGTGATTGACTGAACAAATAGCTTTGACACAAAACCTGAGGTATATATCTAAAGGGTTACCGTGATCTTGCCAAGTAAGACATGTTCCTGGGTCAACATCTTTGTTGACCCTGGAACAACATTCCAATCAACCAGTCAGATTTGAGGGACAAGTTTACCATTTATGTCAAGTTTAGGCTTACAACCAGGGTTAGGTGCTTCTACATCAATGTTATTCACCCTTTGATTTTAGGGATAACTTATGGGTAGGATTAGGTTTAGGGGTAGGAATAGGGTTAAGACAAAATTTTTAGACTGGAATGTTGTTCCAGGATCAACAAAATGTGTTGATCCAGGAACATGTCTTACTTGGCAAAATCACGGTGACCATATTTAAAGACTGCTGAAAGCTACAGAAAAAACAAGCAAATGTATCACTGCAGTTCACAGAAACAGCTGGACTGCATCATAAAAACATTGATTTGCAGTAATCATTTTGTGTCAAAATGTTGGATTTTGAGGTATTGTGTTGACAAATCATCAGTTAAATATTTACCATCTTCCATCAGTCATGCAGCAGGTTCGTTTACCACTCAGTCCAGCTGAGGGAGCGCGTTCCAGCGGGAAAGTGAGAGTGTTCCAGAAGGAAAGCATACCCTCTATACCTAGAATATCAAAATCAACCGCAGGCGGTAGATCCTTCTCCTATTAGGCACCCAAACTCTGGAACAATCTTCCTAGCATTGTTCGGGAAGCAGACACACTCTGTCAGTTTAAATCTAGACTAAAAACGCATCTGTTTAAACTTTGCATACATATAACACATGATCTACTTTTATAATTCAAATCACATAAATTGTTAGGCTGCATAAATTAGCTAACGTTCGGGCATGATTTATATACCATCGACCTGTCCTAAACCTGTCCATTCTCAGATTTATTCAGGAAGAAGGGTCATATTCATAGACATAGGTCAAACAACAATCTCCATGATAGCTTGAGCATCCAATCATACGACTTAAGAATCAAACCTTACCATGTATGGCGTTTCAAGAAATATAATAACAAATAAGAAATATATGTGTGTAAATTTGTGTGTGTCTTCAACTTCTGGTAGTGTGTGAGAGTGTCAGTCTGTCCAAGGACTACTACTTCTTGTTGTTTTGTCTAGGTAGGTACATGATGTGCACAATGGAAAAATCCCAAGACACAGAGAAAGTCAAAAAGTGAAGAAATAAGAAATGATTTAACAGTAACATAAACTTCAAATTCAAATTAAAACCAAGCAAACAAACAAAGCAGTAGTTAATATTATATAAGATTTTTTTTTTTTTAAATTGACATAATATATGATAAATTATGAAGGTAAATCTTTTTTTTTTTAAAAAAAGATGTAATATAAGTCTATGGTGTCCCCTGGATGTGTCTGTGAAGTTTCAGCTCAAAATACCCCATAGATGTTTTTTTTTAATTCATTTTTTTAACTGCCTATTTTGGGGCATCAGTCCTTAAGTGAGCTTACTTATAAATGATTTCTACTTGCATTAAAAGCAGGACAGTCCAATAGTTTTTCAGCCAAAAATATCAAAAGATTACAATACGTTCAAAACTCTTCTTTTTTTTTTTTTTTCCATCTTTACCCTACCCTTGTAAGTGACTGTGTGATTTGCTTTTATGTTGATGATCATGATCCTGCTCCTTAACCTATCTCTGTTAAGCGACCGTGGGTGTTGAAAGGCGCTATATAAATAACAATTATTATTATATTTATTATTATAAAATATGTTTAATGGAAGGGGGAGTCTTGCAGAACATAAATAGAGTTAAGCAAAAGTGCATGAGTCAATAATATATGACCTATACGACATCTGGTGAACACCACTTGATCAAATCTTGTTTTAAAGGAGATTATTCCAGATGGATTTCATGTAATGTAATTTATTGTTTGTGCACGCGGGTATATAATGTGCACATTTATTGTTTGTGGACTCATATGAATGAAAGGCAGTAGAACGAAACGTCTACTGTGACTGGATCTTAATAACTGAAAAGTTTTTAGTAAAATAAATTAAATATCAATCTAAAAGTTAGTGTCAGTATCATGTCAGCACTGTTGTTTATATTGTTAATTTTAATATTACGCTAGATAATGCCCACCACACACTACAAGATATTCGGTCTGATTTCTCCCCTTCTGACAATCCTAGGTAAAGTCCTGATTATCCTGATGATCCGACAGATTATCTTATGTCTAGATTTCCCTGTGGTGTGAGCTGTGTTAAGAAAAATTGAACTTGCTTGGAAGAATGATCCCGATCATGAAACCCGAGGACAAACACGCACACAAACGTGAAACAAAACAATACCCAAATTAGTAACCAGATTGACTTTTTTTTCTGTCAGACATCTAAGGAAACTCTTATTTAGAATTAGACGTTTAGATGTTGATGTTTGGTTGATTTTTTTTTTTTTTTTTGAGTTCACCATCATGTTGATCGGTGTTTGCTTTAGTTGGGCTCTTGACTTGTTCATTTATTTATTTTTCAGAAATCATTTCTGCATTGATAAAGGAGCTCAACATGTCTGCTTTAATGGTCAAATGACTGCATTAAAGTGGTTTAAACAACTGCTTTTTCTGTAGCTTCGCTTACTTACGGAAGCATTATTAAAAAGAAGTATTAAACTCAACCGATGTTTTAAGATCATTTGTAACATCATTGTTGCATTTCAGATGCTGAATGTTAACATCTGTGAGTGTATAAATAACAATGCTGTTATAATTTTTCTGTTCAAAGCATGTTTTTTTTACCATTTATACATCAACATTCAGCATATGAAACACAATAATGGGTTAGAGTTAGGGCTTCATGCCAGCATACAAAACACATTCATGGCTCCCAGTAACATTTACTGACTATCGAACGGTAAGATCCTCAGACACACGTCAGGACACCAGAAGAAGGGAAAGAGTGTGTGAGCGAAGGTGGTTGTGAATGTGCGTATATGTGTGTCAGTTACAGGATCAGAGAATGACACCGTTCCTCCGTCATAGTCCAGATTCACTCTCACACGATCAACATCCTGACCAATGTGATTGCACGACACACTCCAGATATCACCGTCAATGAAAATACGCCCCTTCCTCTTTTTTGATGGTGTAATTACTCCAAGAATCCAGAATAAACTCTCTTTAACCTCCACATCCCAGCAATGTGTTCCTGAGTTAAACCCCTCTGAACCCAGAACAGAGAGACACTCGTCGAATCTCTCTGGATTATCAGGAAGAGGTTGTCTATCCCCGTTGTTTCTCACACTGGTCAGCTCATCAGACAGGACGAGACGTGGATTCGCAGTGTTTGGATCCAGAATCACAGGAGCTGATGAGACACAATCAACAGATGCTTTTATTCTGATGTTCATATAATGATCAAGAGTGACCCAACACAGATTATTATGAATCATGACACTCATCCTGTTGATCAAACACATGTTCCTCAGATCACTGTCAGTGCTGCTATTAGTTTCACACTCATTTTATCATCAACTACAAACATTAAATGTGTGATTCAGACATTTGTGTCCATCAAGAGAAACTAATACATTGGGAAAGTTAAAATAATAAATCAATGAGATCTGATGAGATTTATGCTGTAGATGAAAACCTGTAAGTGTGTGTCTGATCTTCAGCAGCATCTGATCATCTTCATTTATTGCCTCTTATAGTCTGAGTATTGGCTTATAATAGTTTATTCTTACTGTCTGTTGTGTTTGACTTATTAACTATAATTAACTAATTATGTTGGCTTGTGAAATTATTATTCTGAGACTAAATGTATATTTGTAACTCCTCCTAACAACCACCAAACCCAGCTCAGACCTTGAGACTGTTCTGGCTCGGGTTGCTTTATCTTTTATAACTGATCAGACTCACTGTTTTTCAAAAATGACAATCAAAAATCCCACAGACTGTCATTGACGGAATGTTCAAATGAGCCAAAACTGTTCAAACTCCAAATGACAAAAAAATCACATTTAAACAGACAGACACACTCTCTCTCTCTCTCTATCTATCAGTTTGTGTCATGAAGCACCTTTATCTCCACCCCTCCATCATTTCCAGTGTATGTGTGAGAACTCAGATCTCCTGCAGTCAGACTCACTGTTTTGGACGATGTCCTGCATCTTCTTCCAGACTCTGAACGGCAGGTTGCCCAAGTAACGTGACACATTAATCAAAGCTCCAGAAGCCATCTGTGGATCCGGCTGTGAGCTCTGGACTCTGGAAGAACATTCAGGAGTCAGAACTGCAGTCAGGGTTCTAAATTAACACCCGCCAAATGCGTGTTAAAATTCATTTTGGCGGGTGTTAATAAAAACTTTTGGCCGGTGATTCATGAGGCTCTGTTCTCGGTCATTTATCCCCCTGGCAGCACTTCCTACATTTCCCATTAACACTGTGCCGTAATGCTACACAATGACGTTTCATACGCCCATTGGCGGCGCGCAGCGAACGGAGCGTCCATCAGAAAACACAAGGAAGAAAAAGAACGAACGGAGCAAGAGCAGGGAGTATAGACTGAAAGAGGAGGGAGTTAGCTAGTAAAGGAAAAAGTTAAGATTAAACTAAATGCGGCAGTGGTTGGGACAGATTTCTGGGGGCAAGAAGAGGAACTAGGCAGGGGATGAGGATATCGACAGAGAAATGAAGAAAAAAAAATTAAAGGTGCCCTCGAATGAAAAATTTAATTTATCTTGGCATAGTTGAATAACAAGAGTTCAGTACATGGAAATGACACAGTGAGTCTCAAACTGTTTCCTCCTTCTTATATAAATCTCATTTGTTTAAAAGACCTCCGAAGAACAGGCGAATATCAACATAACACCGACTGTTACGTAACAGTCGGGATCATTAATATGTACGCCCCCAATATTTGCATATGTCAGCTCATGTTCAAGGCATTACACAAGGGCAGCCAGTATTAACGTCTGGATCTGTGCACAGCTGAATCATCAGACTAGGTAAACAAGCAAGAACAATGGCAGATGGAGCAATAATAACTGACATGATTCATGATAACATGATATTTTTAGAGATATTTGTAAATTGTCTTTCTAAATGTTTCATTAGCATGTTGCTAATGTACTGTTAAATGAGGTTAAAGTTACCATCATTTCTTACTGTATTCACGGAGACAAGAGCCGTCGCTATTTTCATTATTAAACACTTGCAGTCTGTATAATTCATAAACACAACTTCATTCTTTATAAATCTCTCCAACAGTGTAGCATTAGCTGTTAGCCACAGATCACAGCCTCAAATTCATTCAGAATCAATGTAAACAAAATAACAGTATACAATACTCACATAATCCGACGCATGCATGACGAACACTTTGTAAAGATCCATTTTGAGAGTTATATTAGCTGTGTAAACTTTGTTTATGCACTGTTCAAGGCAAGCGTGAGCTCCGTGGGCGTGGAGCACGAGAATTAAAGGGCCACACACCCTGAATCGACTCATTTATAATGATGCCCCAAAATAGGCAGTTAAAAAAATGAATTAAAAAAAAATCTATGGGGTATTTTGAGCTGAAACTTCACAGACACATTCAGGGGACACCTTAGACTTATATTACATCTTTTTTAAAAAAAGTTCTAGGGCACCTTTAATGCCAAATGGCTGATGGGTCGTGAATGGCTTGTGTTTGATGACGAAAATGTCGTCATGTTTTGTTTTCCGGGGACAGTCTCGGTTTTTGGTGCTCTGTCCCCGACTGGAGCAGTCCCCAGAAATGTCCCCGTTTTATAGCTCGTTCAAAATAACCCGCAAATACATTGCAAAAAAGCCTGACCAACACACAGCAGCCTGTTGGTTATATCGGAGCAATCGTGTAGTGATTATATTCAACAACAGAGGGGGCTGTGCAGCTACACTGTCACTGCACTTGGTCGCGCGCGCGCCGCTACTTCATGAAGAACGTAACCTGGACCAGAGCAGAGCACCATTATCATCAGTTATCGGTTATTAGGTAGTGACATACTAACTATTAAAGTAATACGGTTATGTGTTTTATAACAGGGCTTCAACAGGGAGCGGGATTGTTTCGGACAATTTAAATGTCCTCAGTCACAAAGCAGCAATTTCCACACATGTCTTAACTGTATCACGAGGTGAAGGTACACTCAGATATGAATAATTAATGTGTAATGTAATTTTTCAAAATAGTGTAATACTTTTTTTAGTTAGGCCTGGTTAATAGTGTAATAGTTTTTTTGTGAATTGTATTAAAACCAGACCAAAAATCCTAATAATAAAATTAAATCATAATAATTATTAATGTAATGATATAGGGAACCCATATTTACCTTTTAAGTTATCATTCTGTACTTAAACATTTAAGTTAATTCAATGTAAAGACCACATTAGGTAAACTCAATTTAATTTCCTCAAATCATTTGAGTAGTCTCAACTTATTAGGGTTTAAAGTGAACAATTAAAAAAACAAAAACATTAAAAAATGTATTGTCCCCGTTTTTTTTTATTAATAGTTAATAACAAATGAGATTTCGGTGATATTTTGACCACTCAAAATGTCCCCGGTTTCCATTTCAGAAATCTGGTCACCTTAGCATGTAGGCAAAAGAAAAAGAAAAAAACGAGCAATTTCGTGGTGGGAACTAATAATTTTAAAGTTGAGGCAGTAAAGGACCATAATGTGATTCAAATGATAGATAGATGAAATGTTTGCACTTTCTGTGCATACTTTGTTGCATGCATTGTACTTTATATGTGTTTTTCATGCCAACAATGTTAATAAAATGATCAAATGCATGCAGTGGCACTCATAATTTCTCTTATTTTCACCGGAAAAAAATTTGGCTAGTGGAAATTCTGATTGGCTAGTAACTTTAGAAAGTTACCAGTGGCTGCAGTGGCTTTGGATCAGAACCAGAGAGACCAGAGACAGGAGCAGATCACTTACCTTTCCATCGAGACTGGAAACTCCTGCAGAACAAACACACCATTAATCATCAAGAACTCGATCAATGAACCAATGATCAACCAATGATCTGAAATCAGACCTTCAGAAAGCAGACGTCACTGGCTTTCATCATCTCCTCCATGTCTTTGATTGTGTGTGAAAGAGCTGAGATGTGTCTGTTCATCTCCTCCAGCTTCTCCTTCATCATCTGCTTCTTCTGCTCCTCTTCCTCCCTCAGTGCAGTGATTGTAGCTTCTTCTTCATCTCTGAGAAACTGATGAAGCTTCTCAAACTGCTGTTTAATCTGACGCTCTGTGTGCTCAGCTTGAGACTGAAATCAGATCACATTCACTTCAATCATCTCAAAGATGCAACCGATTCTGGAGCAGCATCCCACATAACAATGTTTTTTTCTGGGCCAGCTCCAGTCCACCAAAGCCCGTTTTCCCACGGCCCACATACCGCAAAGAATGATGGCCCTGGAGTGGCCTAGATCTGGATTAAAGACAAGGGCCACACATGGGCCATAACTGACACACGGGCCTTGTAATTGACACATGTGCTCTAAGTAAATGAAAACATCTAGCAAAGTTTTAAATCTGAAAGTGCGCCGTATATACAAGTTATTGTCTCTCAAAAGTAAGAGTCGACTCTGAGTCAATTAAACCAGTCCTTTGTAAAACAAATCCCAAGCCGTTTCATTGTGATGTCACAACGAAACATTAGCATATTGCCCGCCCACTTATTGCGCGTGCAGACAGTAGGGGAAAATTCATTTTTTCAACAATATAACAGCAGTACAATCTTTAGTTGTGTTCTCATCATTTTACTTACAACTGCTCCCCAAACCTCGGGGAGTTTAACGCAGGATTCACAAAACGCTTGGTCTTAAAATATGGTTCAATGCCCAGCTTATTTGGACCAGCTTGCTCCTTCTGAATCTCAACCTGTAAGTATGATTAATAATTGATGTTTATATCGTTATAAATTCATAGTTTTGTTTGTTATGTTGTCTGTATGTCTCCTACTAACCGGCTAACTCATGTTTCTGTAGTTCTGCTATTCAGATGTGGGTCCAATATTGTCTAAAATGTGTCGATTAATGCAGCTTGTCTGTCTTGTTACTTGGAGTAATGATCAAGGATGGAGTGTGACTTTTGTTTACAAAGTGTAACGCATTATCAGCTATCCACATTTGTGCTGGGCTAACGTGGGAGTTTACAACATAACTGTGGGCCCAGTTCACTTACATAACTTTAAAACTGTTTTCCTCTGTGTTTTTATCATTATTGGAGCTCTATCTGTGTTGTAATAGGATGTTAAGATGCTAGTCCGCGCTAACTAGTATTCTCTCTGTAAACATTGTAATGTCAAACAATGATATAGGCATTTTTACTTTGTTAATAGTTATTGCCAAAAAAGTCTGTACACATCTGGGCTAAATGTTTATCTTATGTTTAGAGGTTTTCAGCTTCACTTAGCATTCTGATACAGTTCCCACAGGTGCACATGGGTCATTCTACAGAAACGTCCACTTTTGGTATGACAAAATGTCTTAAAATGTATTTCTTTTTTTAACATTTATACTTAAACCACATTATTATATTACACTTTGACTTTATGAATACACATAAATGACAGCTGAATGATTTATTTTTTTGTGCATTTATTTAAAGACCGCATGTACCCATTTTTTTGTCACTGGTGTTACCTTATTTCTCTGGCATTTTTATGAAATATTATTTCTCAATTTTTTTCAGCACATGCAGTCAGAGTTACAGAATAATAATAATTCAAAAAATAAGGAGATTATTTTTTTTTATTTTAATCAGGTTAGAAGTGTGATTGAATGATGTTTATTCAATTGCGCAACCATGTATTTGCTATAACAATGAAAATATTCGAAAAAAAAGTTATAAACAAGTAATGATACAATCCTTTACATCTTAATTCTTGAGTGTAGCAGAATTCAGTGAATGTAAAATTATTATTATGTCACATATGACATTTTATTTAATGTGACAGACAAAAAACAGTAACACCAGTGACACAATGAATCACCAGTGACGAATACATAGGACCAAATATCCTTATTCTTCAACTATAATTAAGATTTTTACATTTGGTGTACAATAAAAGACTATCATTGACACTTAGTGAAAACAGTCAGTAAAAGATCATAAACAACATTTAATAACTGTCTGTAAAATATGATGTCTGTAAAGTCAGCTGCACTCAATTTAGCCAAATACCCTTAATTTAGCCATATCTGCCCAAAGGAGGATTAACAACAAGAAAGAAAAGTTAGAATCATGTAATCTTAGTGCTATTTTATGCAAAAGAACTAAATGAATAGCTTTAAATAAAGTATATCTATAAACAGGTAACACCAGTGACAATTTTCATGAAAAATGCATTTTACAAAATGGCTGCTGCAAGGCATCAATCCACATGTTGTCAAACATGATATATTCACTAAATTAAGTAGTTTAGTCCATATGTATTCTGGTTTTTTAAAATTAAAATTTTGTTTTTTTAAACATTTTTATATTTTAATCTGGACTACAACATGCCCTAATGATTAGAAATGTTCTGATTATTTGTTATTGATCAGTAAAACTTTGAGACATACGGCTTCATCAGTTACCAAACTGACCATGAAAAATACTTATAAAGCATTAAAGGTCCCGTTCTTCGTGATCCCATGTTTCAAACTTTAGTTAGTGTGTAATGTTGTTGTTAGAGTATAAATAAAATCTGTAAAATTTTAAAGCTCAAAGTTCAATGCCAAGCGAGATATTTTATTTAACAGAAGTCGCCTACATCGAACGGCCAGTTTGGACTACATCCCTCTACTTCCTTCTTTAATGACGTCACTAAAACAGTTTGACTAACCTCCGCCCACAGGAATACACAAGAGTTGCGTTTGTAGAGTGTGTTTGTCGCCATGTCGTCGAAACGCTGTTATTTTCATCCCGCAGTCCAATCACCGGGTCTGATTCCGGCTCAAATTGATAGGGTGAAATTAAAGACATGTTTACAATAACACTGAGCGCGTGCATCTCCACGTTATGGTAAGAGGAGTGACCTTTCCGGGCAAGATGGGCTAAACTGCTGTCGAATCACAACACAGGAACCGCTGGCACAATCAGAACTCGTTACGTATTCCTGAAGGAGGGACTTCATAGAACAAGGAAGTCATCAGCCCGTTTTTATGACAGTGGAAACAGCGGTATACAGATAAGTAAATTATGTGAAAAATACTGTGTTTTTTTACACGCGAAACATGAACACATGTTATATTGCACACTGTAAACACAATCAAAGCTTAAAAAAAAAACACGAAAAATGGGACCTTTAATTATTCTTAGTTAATGTTAATTTCTTAGTTACTGTTTAATAGCATTACTAAAATCAAAAGAACTTATTTAATGGACCTGAGATAAAACTAACAATGATCAGTTGTGTTTCTAAACTAACATTAACAAAAAATAATACTTTCTGTAACAAATGTAGCTATTGCTCAATCTTAGTTAATGCATTCAATAATGAGCCCTTATTGTAAAGTGTTTCCTGTTGTTCTTTATAGCCTAATTCTTTTGCACTTTAAGCTGTTTGAAAATTTTACTTTATATATTTTTTGTGTATTGTATTATTGTATTTAAACATTCAGATTTCTTTTTGTTATAAGAAAAAGAGTTCTTAAACCTGTTTTAGTATGACAACACTTTTTTTGCAACTTATTTCAATATCGTGATGATAATACCGTGATAAAAGCTTCAGCAATTAATCGCAACATGAAAATTTGATACCGTCACATGCCTAATTGTGGCATGAAGTTTTTAGTTGATTGTCACCATTGTTGAGATTCATGTGCCGATTCCGAATAATGCACTAGCTCAGAATGTTTTGTGAAACTTTAAATTCCTTCATGCTGTAGAATCACAGGGCTACAATAATCAATAATGCAAAATTAACAACACATCACCATATATTCAAAAATTAGACACTGAATGAGATCAGAGAATCAGGCAGTTACCCAAATTCACCTGATCATGTTTCTTCTTGGCATTTTTCCCATAACAAATAAACACAAGTCATAACAGCCAGAGAAAGTTTCAAAAAGTCAAGGTTCAAGAGCCCAACTAAAGCAATAATGGTGAGATTGATTTGATAGTTTCAATGTTGATTCGATGTAAAATATTATTTCGTTTAAGTGCAAACCTGTTGAAAAATCAATGTTAAATTTCAACCTTGATTCATTGTTGATTAAACATTGGTCTACTATCTGGGAAAGTAAAAAAAGTTCAAAGTTGGGATTTCTTTAGAGCATGAATTCCTCATGTTAGCTTTAATGTATCCTCCATGTTGGCAGAGAAACTGCACCGTGAAATGGGCTGATAGAGCAATACAGTTCAGTATAAATATTCCTATGCCAAGTTCCTATGAGCCAATGGTTCATAAAAAAATGGCACAGAAAAAAGTGCTTAAAAAAAAGTTACATTTCATAGGACGCTACCTCCAGTATAACATCCGTATGTCCGCTTTAACACATCCTTGAAGATTTCCCAGCACACAGGACAAATACAATCATCTTTAGCTACTGAAGCCATTTCCAAATGACGCAGTGAAATGGTTTGATGGTGCAATACGGTGCTTGAGAGATTATTGGTCATTCGTTGTTTTTGGGAGGATATCATGACATACAGGACAAATATAATCATCTTCAGCTGCTGAAGCCATTTTCACTGTTTCCACACAATCTAAACTTTTATCTCACTTTCTAAACGATGGTATCAAAAATGAATCACAATGAGAATGAAAGATCTGCTGTCTGTTCAGAAATTAACTTCACAAAAATCGTTCTGTAAAGTTTTTAATCTTCGTTCTCCACTGATTGCTGATTCTTTATTGATTTTGTCGAGACAAAGTACGACAGAAAAGAGAAATGAGAATCTCTTCCTGGTTAGTGTTGAAAGAGGGTGGAATTAATGATCACCTTTGGGTGTGTTCAAACCGGTCAGACAGGAACATCATTATTTCTTTAGGTAAATGTATTCAAATTGAAGTTCCATTGAAATACAGAAACATTAATAATAAAAGACCTCAAAACCCTTATGTGTGTTTTATTTATTGCTCTTAGTTATTTGTCCATGGTGTGTCATGATCAAATCTATGTCAGTGTTGGATGCAGGAGAAATGGGCAGGAATGGGATCTGAGTGACTTTGACAGGGGCCAAATTGATATGGAAAGGTGACTGAAACGGCAAGGCATGTGTGCTGCTTCCGGTCAGCAGTGGTGAGAATGTACCAATAGTGTCTGAGGAAGGACACAGACCTGTGCCCACACCCTTCTTTTTCTGTTGCCTGTGGCTGTACTGTGCAGAGGACTGACTCTTCCTTTGATTTCCTGCGTGTGCGTAATTGACTATGTAAGTGCTTTTGTTTGATATTTAGAGATTTGGTTTGACTTAGGTTTGGCCAAAGTGTGTTTATTTCAGGCTTGTTATTTTTCCTCCTGTCTTGTTTATGACTCTATGAAAAGCAGACTTGGAGATGATTATGCACGCTTTTATTGATTACTGTAACTCTCTTTTTACTTATTCAAATAAATCCTCGCTGGGTCATCTTCAAATGGTGCAAAAAGCTGCAGCCAGGCTTTTAACAGGAACCCGCAGAAGTGCTCATATTTTACCAGTATTATCCTCACTACATTGGCTTCCCGTCAAATTCAGAATTGATTTTAAAATTTTAATTTTGTCTTTTAGAGCTTGGCATAGACAGACCCCCCAGTACATCACTGATCTGTTGACCCCGTATTCTTCCTCCCGTACTCTTCGGTCTTCAGGCCAAAACCTTTTAATGGTTCCCAAAGTTTGTTTTAAAACTCGGGGTGACCGGTCTTTTCAAGCAGTTGCACCTAGACTCTGGAATGCCTTGCCCCTGTCATTGCGTGCGGAAATTTCTGTAGATTCTTTTAAACAGCAGTTGAAGACATTTTTATTTAGACAGGCTTTTGGTTGAATGGGTTGTAGTGGTGCTTGTGTTTTATTGTTTTGTGTTTTGTGTTTTTTTTTGTTAGTTTTGTTGTACTCTGTGAAGCACTTTGTGATCTATATCTGTGAAAGGTGCTATACAAATAAAGTTTACTTACTTACTTGTGAATTCAGTGGAAGATTTGTACTTGCTTTGTAATTGATTTACCATTGGTAAACTAAAACTCTGTATTTCTCTGTTCATTTTGTAGAAACCACACGCTCACATGCAGACACATGCACATATACACACAATACCTTTTGGATGTGCAATAAAGACTCTTATATCTGAATGACTAGACTGGACCTGTTCTTACCGACAGCCCCAATGGCTTCAAGCTAGCTACCTGAGCATTCCTCCTTAAACCTTTGTATTTATGTTTGCTTGTTTGTTTGTTTATTTTTGTAAAATGGTCTTTTGTGGTATCATCCACAAATGCAAAGTTAGTTAATAACATACAGTAACTGCATGGATTTTATAAAATTTAAGTACCTAACCTTATCAGTTCGACAGAATTTTACTTAAAGAACTTTACTTAAAATGTTCTTATATTGAAAATATTAATTTCCTAATGTCTTTCATTATTAGTAGGGTTGGGTATCATTTGAATTTTAATGTTTCTGATTTCGATTCTGCTTATCGATTCCAATTGTATCGATTCCAATAAGGTAAAAAAAAAAAAAGTTGTCCAAGTCTGGTTAGCATTTCATTGTAATAATAATAATAAAAATAACACTGTAAAAAAAGGCCAAATTTGGACAGTAACATACTGTTTTCCATTAAAACACAAATATACTGTTGAAAACAATGCTTTCTGGGTAACATTTGTCGTTTTGGAGAAAGTAGCCTACTGCAATATACTGTGAATTAACAGCTGTAACGAGTCGGGACTCGTTATTAAACAGAGTTCGTAGTCAGACAGGCAATGGTAGAACAACAGCAGACAGGAATGACAGAGAGCAGGCAGAATTGTAGTCGAAGAACAGGCAATAGGTCAGGGTGGGCAGATAACAATCATAAGTCCAAGACAGACCAAATAGTCCAAAGGGCAGGCAGCAGAGAATCGTGCACGGGGAACAAACAGGGTCAACAACAGGCAGGCAAACAAAATAACAAACGCTCAGAATTGCAACCAGAGTATAAAAGACCTCGCAATGGGTGTGAGAATGTGAGTGGCTTAAATAGTCCAGATAGTGTGCTGCAGCTGGGTGTGGGTGATTACTGATTGGTGGAGTGAGTGCAGGTGATTGCCAGGGAGGATTCTGGGAAATGTAGTCCGGGAACGACTGAAACTGTGACAACAGCACTCAAAGTCAACATTCCAAGGCTGTTCCAAATCACACCATATACCCTAATTCACTATTCCCTACATTAGTTCACAAATATATTCCACTTGAGAGAATGAATGAAAACAAATAAATGAATTCAGACACTGATGAACACCTGCTGTTAACAAGCAGAATCGCTGAAGGATAGAGAAACAAAAACAGAAATAAGATGCTTTTATTGACAGAAATAAAGTCAATCTGGTTAGTAATAAGTGAATCTGGTAATGCTGTTTGTGGAGTTGTTGAATCAGATCTTGAGAGATTCAATGTCTTGAGTTGATTTCATCTAAGGCTGTGGCTGAAGTCAGTTGTAGTTCTTGTGCTTCCTCTTTTTTTCTGTTCTTGTTGTGTCTCTTACTTTCAGTGATTCAGCAGGTGTTAATCACTAATGTTCAATTATCACTTAATCACTGAATTCTCTCATTAATTTCAACACTGCTTCAGTGTTACTCTAACACTCTGTACTGTGGACACATATAAGTGTTCATTTAAAACCAACGATTTTGCTGTGGAGTTTAAAGGGTTAAAAGTGTAAGATATTTTTGTAAACTAACTAATTGATTAACAAATCTAAGAATTATGTCTGTCTGTTCTATTGTAATGTAACTGATGCTAATTCACAAATTTATTTTATTGTTTACCCTAACATTATTCTGTTTCAGATATAGTCAGACATAGTCAGATATCTAAAATTTGGAAAATAAAACAAATTATTCCAATTGTAAATAATGGTAAGCAAAACAGTTGTATGCATGAAGAAAAAAAAATGTACATATATGTAGTCATCAAATCCCCTCAAAATGAGCTTTAAGTGTCAATTTACAGCAGATCTGAAGACATCAGCATAATAAATGAGATGAAAACAGGAACTATTGACATGAAATAAAGAGTGTTTTCAGCAGTTTCTCTGTTAATATTGATGATCCTCAGACTATCAACACTCATTCAACAAGACATTCAGATCATCTCACTTTATTCTGAGTGTTTGCTGTTAGAAACTGATTATTTGAGTCAGGATATATGAGAAAAGACTATAAAACTGCTCTATTGAAAGACAATACTGATATTTCTCACAATATGACATGGATAAAACACCAATAACACAAAACAAACACTAATGACACACATTTCATTGCTGTCAACAGACTGAGGGGATTTGATGACTATAAAATATATATATTTATTTTTTTCTTTATGCTTTCAACAGTTTTTTTTTTTCAGTTCTTTACTACTTTTCTAGATATCTGTCATTATTGAAGAAACTGAATAAAGTTAGAATTAGAAACAAAAATGTTCTGAATTAGCATCAGTTGCTTTACGATTGATGGATATAAATGATTAATGCAATAGTTTATGGGTGAAATACAAAAAGGGGTTAATATAGCAAAGAAAGAAAGAAAGAAAGAAAGAAAGAAAGAAAGAAAGAAAGAAAGAAAGAAAGAAAGAAAGAAAGAGAAAGAAAGAAAGAAATTTGTCAGTATTTAGAACAAGAATCATTTTCTGACATTCATACTCTGTATTTAAGGATCACAGTGCAGCCCAAAATACTCTTTAATTGTCATTTTAAATCTTTATACCTTGCCACTTAAAAATGAAACAAGTTATTTTGACCTGTACTTAATAAAATAAATAAAATAATAAGAGATCATACTAAATTTAATTATATTTTAAATGATTAAAATCTTCTTGCTGACACAAGGGGGGAAATCTAGTGGTTTGAAGGATAGTTAAATACATCTGTTACACTAAATGATGATGGGACATTAAAACATTTTCATTTAATTTGATGCAGATACTAAAATTTGTTATCTGCTCTTTAACCCTGTAAAAACAAACACAGTAACTGATTTTGGCAGATCAGCTCCTCCAACCAATCTGTAGTCCAGTCAACGAAGTCCCGTCCACTGCAGGTCACTATCAATGAAGCTCCTCCCACAGCAGTCACATCATCAGTGAAGCTCCTCCCACATCAGTCACATCATCAGTGAAGCTCCTCCCACAGCAGTTCATCAATAAATGCTGGAATATTCCCATCAGACGAGCATCAGAGCATCAGGAAGTGCTGAAATCTGCAAAGACTGAGTTTATTAAAGAGGACAGTGAGAACATGAGTGATCCAGAAACCTGCTTAACTAGTTTTACATTAACATTTTTTTGTCCTACATGATGTTCTCAACCCTGTTACTGCTGACATTTACATTTATTTACATTTACATTTATTCATTTGGCAGACGCTTTTATCCAAAGCGACTTACAAGTGATGAATACAACAAGCGAGTCATCATGACGAGGCAAATAGACACAAGAAGTGCTCACAATACAAGTTTTAGGCAATGCTCAGAGTATCATGAGCTACAATAGAGAGGGATTGGCTTGCTTAGTTGGGGACACTTGACATCTGACTTGAGATTTGATATTCAACAGTATTCTTGACATTTATTCAACAGTGTTTTGATCTGCCTGCATTGACACTATTCTTTAAAAGACAAAATTACATACCATTTATCAATGTAAAGCTGCTCTTTTTACAATCTGCATTGTACAAAGGGCTATATAAATAAAGGTGACTTGACTTGACTAGAGGAAGTGAAAGGATAGGTACACTATTTTTAAAGGATAGGTACAAAGTGATTTTGTGCCTCTCTGTGACGGTACCACAAGCCTTCGCTCCTTTAATGAGCGCAGGCTTCTGGTAGGAGTGTAGACTCGTAAGAGTGAGTGGAAGTAGGAGGGTGCTGAGCCTGTGGTGGATCTGTAAGTGAGCGTCAACGACTTGAATTTGATGCGAGCAGCAACTGGTAGCCAGTGAAGAGAGGCTGACGTGGGCTCTTTTGGGCTCATTAAAGACGAGACGTGCTGCAGCTTTCTGAATCATTTGTAGAGGCTTGATTATGCATGATGGCAGTCCAGCCAGAAGAGCATTGCAGTAATCAAGCCTAGAAATGACCAGAGCCTGGACCAGATGTTGTGTTGTATGTTCTGTTAGGAAGGGCCTGATTTTCCTGATATTGTCTAGTGAAAATCTGCATGACCGAGCTGTCTTAGCAATGTGGTCTTTGAAGGTCAACTGGTCGTCAAGGATTACTCCAAGATTTCTGGCCGAGCTACCTGGTCCAGAATGTCAGTGCAGGTTGTTAAATATTTCCGTCAGTTGTGAAGTGTCACCTGTACTATTTAACACATCTTCAATTTGATATAGATAATTGGAGGTGTAAATCTCTTCAAAACTCATAACTGTTGAAGAATTTGTAACGCGAGTTAAGTGGCGGCTCTCTGGAGGAGGATGAATGGGGTGTTGCTGTAGAGATTCAAATAAAACAAAACTATGATCAGAAATTCCATATTCTATCACCTCAAGATTGGTCACATGAAAGCCAGAGGTTAATACCAGATCAAGTGTATGACATTTTATGTGAGTAGGACCTGCAACTAGCTGTGTCAAGTTAAAGGCATCCACCATGCACAGAAATTCCTTGACTAAAGGTTGAGTTTTACAGCAAATGTGGATATTAAAATCTCCCAGAATTAACAGTCTGTCACAATGAGGTTCCAGTGTTGATAAAAACTCTGGGAATTCAGCAATAAAACCCTTATTATATTTAGGTGGTCTACAGTGCACAGAACGTGGGACAGGACTGATTGACCTTCATTAGCTGCACTTCAAAAGAAGACATCAACAGGCAGAAGTTTGCAATGGTGATGCTTTCTAAACACAGCAGCTGGACCACCTCCATGGCAAACAGATCTCGGAGTGTTATAAAACATACAGTCTGCTGGAGTCAGTTCTCCTAATGGGGCAGCATCCCCAGCATTTAGCCGGGTCTCTGTCAAGAATAAAAAGCCCAAGTTCCTGGAGCTGAAGAAGTCATTCAAAATAATTTTTTTTTTTTAAAGAGATCTGGCATCAAGTAGTGCAAACGTAGCTGGCGATGAAGCTGAAGTTGTTGGCACATTGGCCAACAGTCTTAACAGATGAATAGTCCAGAGAGCGGATGTGGTCTTTTACTTGAACTTGAGTAGATTGTAGGGTTGGCACGGTACATGAAAACACACTCGAACTGTTCGGTTCGCTTGTCTCGGTTCGGTTCGTGTGTGCATCGCACGGTTCGATGCATGCGCAATGTATCCCTGTGCTCAGACAGTTTCGCGCGAACATACATAAAGACAATAAAAGTGGAGTAGTGCTGCAGAGATGGCAAGTGGAGGAGATAAAGAAGGCTGCCCGGAGTTGGCGGATGCGCCCGCGTCGTTCAAATCCGGTGTGTGGGAACATTTTGGATTTCATGTTACTTACGATAACGAAAGTATAGCCAGAATTGTCAACTTTGTCTTTTTAACTGCAGAGACAATAAATACTAAACTGGAGTGGCAGTTTTTTTAGCTAAACATTCACAGTATCCAAAAATCTAATTACAACCGGCTGAAATGTTTTGAAATCACTTGTACCCTACCTGATTGAAAAAATCCAGACTTTCACTCGATCTGCCTGTGTCTGTTTGAGTCTTTTGCGCGCTATAGTCACTCGTTAACGTTGGCCGGCAGAAACGCGCCGCAGTGTTTGTCGTTGAGTTGTATAGGACATGAGCTGTTGGCACAACTTGCATCATACGTTTTTGGATCATCTTTTACCATTTCAAAGTGCATCCAATTGTACACTTTAGATTCTCTTATCCCAGACATTGTTAAAGATTTAATCCCTGCCGCCAAGATGCTCCTCTGTCAGTCACGGATCATAGAAGTGAAATTTGAATCTGTCACAGGGGTGGTTGGATTTATTCACACACATTAAAAATATTTATTAAAAGCTTCTTTCTTGTCACATTTTTTACTTACAGCATTTACATAATAGGTTGTATAACCTATTGGGAGAGATCAGTACATCTGTGGAAAATCAGATATTGAGCACCCCCATATCTCGTTTCATAACACCTCTGCGAAGATTCGACTGTGAGATTGGTGGTCGAATCAGGCTCCTCCTATCGAAAATCTCACCTAGCTTTTACTCAGAGATGGTCCCAATAATGTGCTTAAATTGCATGGTTACATTACAAAAATGTTAATACTGTATCCTAAATTGTGGATAATTAAGCTAATAAGCTATATATCTTATGCTGAAGGAAATTTCTGGAGTGTTAAAGATTAAAAGAAAAAATAACAACAAGAACCGTACAGAACCGAAAACCGTGACCCTAAAACCGTGATACGAACCGAACCGTGGGTTTTGTGAACCGTGCCACCCCTAGTAGATTGGTAATAAAAAATCTGTACTTTTACTGTACTACTTTTTCCTTTCGTTACTTTATTTTAATGCATTTCTGTACATGTTAAGATATACGTAGTTTATTTCAAGTGCTCTGTCTCTTTTTTCATGAATGATGCCCCATTCACAAATAAATCTCTCTTTTGAGTCGATTCTGTTCAAAGACTAGAGCTGCGTTCCAGTTCGGTTTTTAAATGCCCTTCCCTCGCTAACTTCCCTCGGTCTCGTTGACTCGGATGTACGTCATTGCTTACGTTGCACGAGTGCCCCCTACTGGCAGAACCTTTGCAATGGGCTGAACTGGAACGTCCTAAGCCCTCGATCACTTGGAATCCACAATGGAGCTGATTTATTATTTATTTTTTCCCCGTACAAAATTGTTTAATACAGCATTCTATATGTATGTGTGTGTTTTAAATGTTTTAAAAAATAATTAATATATCTTAGAGTTGTTTGTGGTGGGGTAAATTAAACGCGATATGCCGTGACGTCATAAACGTGTTGCATAGTGGGTTATGGAGCTGCTTGAAGTGTGAAGTATGGTGCGTTCAAGTCATGTCGTAAAGATCGTATTTACGAACAGAACCGACATGAACGCCACCACAATGTCGTAAATACCAGTGGGAAGCTCGTAATTTTCTTTAAGCTCCGATCTGTACAAGTTGGGGGCGTGTCAGTCAGAAACACCACAATACTTACAGGTATTTAGCAGTGACATTGTCAAGCTTTTCTATTTACAACGAAGTAAGCTGATTACCAGCAAAAAATACGATAGCATCGCAATGTAAAAATGTAATATGTAACAATAAAGCTTCAAAGCTTACAATGGCTTCATAATTAATTAAAAAACATAAAAATGCAACATACAACTAATGCACATTCTTTGCTCTACATTTTCTAGAAGCAGAAGTGCTGTTATTTTGTGTAATTAATTTAGAGAAGGCACACCGGCATCATACTCAGACAAAAGTGACTTGAACGCACCTACCGTCGTACACACGACTTCCCACCTCGTAAATACGAACTTCCCAGGAAGACTTGAACGCACCATTAGATTTTAACCGAGGGAGCGAGGGTCTGTCCATATAAACTTCCCTCGTCCACTTCACGAAGTGGAACGTACTTCAAAATGGCGGCAGGGATTCCCCCGAGGGGAAGTGTTTAGGGAAGTTCGCGAGTGCGTGTCTAAAACTGGAGTGGAACGCAGCCTTGATCAAACAAGTTGGTAAAACTGTCTGAACTGGTTCGCGAATCAGTTTGAATGATTCATTTCCTGCACGCACTGAATCGTCTGAAGCGGTTTCTCACTCGGAGCGTTGAATGAAGCAGCAGTGGATCTACAGTCAATTAAAAGCAAATCTGCAAATGCATCCAATTGTTTGCCAGCGATGAAGATCTTTATTAGATGATCTGCGTATGCTGTCTGTGTTCATTTGATTTCAATTCATACAGCCAATAGCCAGCATTTTACAACCAAGCAGATTATTCCTACGCCACGATAACAAAGTATGTAGCAATTCTTTACCCTTTTTATGAACATATATCTTAATTTATACATTAAATAAGCTACCATTGTTCAGAGAGTATGATGGTAATTTGTGGATAGCCTATTGCGCAGTGGCGGCGCCGACGACCCGTTCGTCTTGAAAATGAACGCCTTTGCGTAGACACAGGGACGGATTATGGGTTGTGTGGGCCCCTGGGCAAAACGTTCGCGAGGGCCCCCACCCCCCTTAAAAAAAAAAAAAAAACGCCAGCATTGTCTGGGACAGCTAGTTGTTACGTCATCATGCCACTTGTGGGTCCAAACTAGTGCGGCGTACGCGTACCGTGTTGTAAAAGCAGAATGATGTTGACAAAACTAACTTTTGCCGCTTTTTACCTCAGAAAAAGTGAAAAGAAGGTGGCTTAAGTTGATACAGTAAGTTGGATCTCAAATTATAATCAGTACAGCCTAATGCCATTACCTCACGTTAATGTTAGCACCAGAGCCACGCCTCCTGTCACTCACTCAGAGCAGCGGCAGGCCTCGAGACTCTCTCTCGGTCCAGTGGAAGGGTTTTTGTTATATAACAACCGATATGACAACTTTAGCACATTTATCAGCTATACATTCATTCAGTGTTTCCCATTAATGACCCTCTGCTGCCGCCACCGTTTCATAATGAACTGAACATTTAAAACATACTACGTTTGCCAACGAACTAAAATCGAAACTGTGATATGGCTTTGTGCCTTAAACAGCAAAAGACAGCGATTAATTATATATACACTCTGTCTGTGCTGCGTGTTTTAAAGAGAAGTGCGCACATCTGCACACGCGATCGGCTGGTGATCAAAATAAAAGCTCAAGGATTTATCTTTTAAAAAGAAATCGTACAAAAGTATTGTAAAAAAGATGTTTGAACCCTTTTTAATGTCCAGGTACAAGTCAATGCTGTTTCTTTGTTCAATTTGCACACTGTACATGGGTTGAAGCTCTTAATTTTGAGTTTCCAGAGAGCACCAGATTGATGCATTTAACCTTAAAATTTTCAAAATTTTCTTCCGGGGGGGGGGGGGGGGGCATGCCCCCGGACCCCCCTAGAGGAGATACATCCAACAAAGTTTTACAAATTACAGTGTCAAATAATGTACATTTTCTGAACAAGAATACGTCAACAAAAGCTCCTTTCATGTCAGTAAAGCTGTTAATAGAAAATTAAATTGTCTTTGGACAAATATAGATTTGGTCTAAGCCCCGAATGTTTTTAATGTCTGGCTCCGCCCCTGATCATCCCATTTCTATTCAGCAGCCTGGTTATTACCATGGGAAAAGATAGGTCTCTCCCCATGATTTACGCATTGCAAGGAGTCCAATGTGAAAAAACCTGTTATTAACACCAACTTTCTCAAATTAATTCAAATATTTATTATTTGTAGTGTCATTATTGATGTCACGTACATTCACATCAGAAGAGACCAGAGCGACGAAAGTCATTATTTCTCGGCGAATTGGCCGAACAAAGCAAATTCACTGGCAGCGAAGCGAATTGGGCGGGCCAGAGTGAAAAAGAGAAGTTAAAAGTCAGTTAACCTTATGTAATGAGTTATGACGCGGTTCGGTGAAAACCAATTCTAATATACAGATTTACCAACGCCCCACGGTAACAGGCTAAATCAAACATTCCAATGAGCGAACAAAGTGAATAAAGCAAATTCAACAACGAAGCTTCTTCAACGACCTTGGCGACGTGTTCGCTTTGGTCTCTCCTGGTGTGAACGTACAGTGAGAGCCATGTTGGGGCACGGTTAGTGATCACACTACATGTGTACCGTGTTCAGCTGAACCATGCCAGAATCCACCTGTGTACCATATCCCCGTACAGAACGGAGTGATCAGGGGTGTAGTGGTAAAATAAGAATTCTGTGATCACATTTTGTGCATAAACTATACTATGATGTGCATTTAGATCAATTGAGAAGTGGGTAAACTCTAATTCTGAAATTTCAGAGGTGGGTAAACCGTGTTTACTTGCGTTTAGCCTCCACTACAGCCCTGGGAGTGATTACACTGGTCAAACTCTTACACTGCTACACTGGTCTGGGGGCCACTCAGCGGGCAGGTTAACCGCCTCCATCCCACCATGCTACCGCTCCCTAGTCAGAGGGCCTTCTGTAAGGCTGTTAACACGCCCCCCTCCCCTCCCCCCAGAAGCCAGGGGCCCCATGGTTGGGGCCCTTGTAATCAGATGGCCCTCTAAAGGTACACTACACCCTCCTCCCTAGCCTAGGGCCTCCTAGTAGGGCCCTCATAATCAGAGGGCCCTCTAAAAGCCCCCAAAGCCCCCATCCTCCCTATGGCCCCCTGGTAGCCAGAAGCCAGGACCATAATAGGAGGGCCTAAGAGGGCCTTCTAAAAGTAGGCTCCCATGCACCCATTTCCCTTTAAAGTTCCTATAGCAGGGCCGGGGGCCCCCTGAAAGCACCGACCTCCCCCCCCACCACCACCAGCACCACCACCACAACCACCACAATTCAAGGGCCCTTGGCAGCCAAACACCCTCCCTATAGGGTCAGGGGTCCTTGTAGGCAGAGGATCAAAGAATGTAGGCCCTCTAAAATAGACAAACGAAAATACATTGTTGATAAGCGTTGCAAATTGTTTTGGGCTAGGGGCCCCACGGGCCCCCTGCACCCCTAGGGCCCCTGGGCAGCGGCCCCGCTGGCCCGGTTCGTAATCCGTCCCTGCGTAGACACAATTAACCAGTTTACTCGCGCCTGCTGAAATATATTTGATTACATTTTGGAGAACAGACCGAAGAAGATCCGTCAATGTGTATTTGATCATTGTTTGTGATCAGATGTAGTAACTAGTAACGAGCTATTTGAGTAGATTTTCATTGTATACTTTTTTACTCATACTCGAGTAACTATTAAGATTATTTTACTTTGAGTAAATATTTCTATAAGTAGGGTACAACGGGGCTAAAGGCTGTTTAATATAAAATAATTAATTTGTGTTCAATAAATATACTATCATTAAAATAGGCCTATGTTAATATAAAAATCTATTTTAAAAAATTCATAAACAAAATTACTTTAAAAAGTAAAATTCTGAAAGCATTGAAGGAGATCCCATAATATTTAGATTATATATATACACACATTTACAGTAGTAACAATAAATTATATTTTATTATGAAATGATAATATATTTTTTTAATTTGATTGTTTCATTGAATATGGGTATTATCTCTAAGATGGATACCCAATCTGATATGATATTTGCTATGTGAATCTACCATTTCATGTTATGAAATGGAAAAGTCAGCCAGCGATTCATTATCATGTTAATTATTGTGCCTTTTCCCCGAACAGCAGCGGCGCTCTTTACCCCAAATACCAGACTTTTACATATTCTTCTGTTATTGAAAAACTGTTGCTTGAATTACCTTGAACAAAACTGAAAATCATTAAGAAGACCTTTGTCTGAAAATACAAACATTAATGAAATTGATTTTTATTTGCTACTTAAATCAACAACATTTAAAAAAAACATCAAATATTAGATCAAACTACCTCAGAATTAACTTTGCGTCACTGCCCGCGATCACGTCAAAGATCTACGGAAGAGGATTAGGGCCAAGCAATAATAAAAAAATAAAGCCATCTCGAGATTAAAGTTGTAAAATTTCGAGAAAAAAGTCAAAATAAAATGTTGAGAATAAAGTCATTAAATTACGAGAAAAAACTCTTTAAATTTCGAGAAAAAAGAAGTCGAAATAAAATGTTGAGAATAAACTCGTTAAATTACGAGAAAAAAGTCGTTAAATTTCAAGAAAAAAGTCGAAATAAAATGTTGAGAATAAACTCGTTAAATTACGAGAAAAAAGTCATTAAATTTCGAGAAAAAAGTCGAGATAAAATGTTGAGAATAAACTCATTAAATTACGAGAAAAAAGTCATTCGATTATGAGAACAAATTTGTTAAATTATAACATTTTTCTCATAATTTAACTAATTTGTTCTCGTAATTTAACGACTTTTTTCTTGAAATTTAACAACTTTAATCTCGAGATGGTTTTATTTTTTTATTATTGCTTGGCCCTAATCCTCTTCCGTAAGGATCAGTCAAATTTGCATGTGCATTCTGAAAAGCGGATATAAAGCAGAAAGTGCTGCGGCAAGTTTTTGTGCCATCTAGTGGTTTAGAGGAAAATAAAATCAAAGGTGCCTTTAGCCCCGTTCTACCCTACTTGTACTTTTACTTGAGTACAGGTTCTTGATACCACCTCAGGATACAGTTGTTAAGTGCACGGCTGGTATCGGACTTCTCGAATCCCCCGATGAACATTACGGGGCCGACGTGCAATTCCTAACTAAGTACAGTTTTTGTACGTTTTTGAATTCAGACAAAAGGCTGAATTCAAGTTTAAAAGTTTGTAGGCAGTACAGAAATACATCCTATTTGTGCCGATGCATTCGTCCACACGGACGAATCATAAAGGGTTAAATACAAATAAAAGTCCAGTTCATTAAAACAGTATAAAAATAAAAGAAAAATAGCCAGAACCAACACGTCTACACAGACTGGCACAGCATGAGGCCAAATCACAGCAGAGAGGCAATCGACAGGATGTACGGGACCGGGCAGCCTTCTGTCTATTTATTTTCCTATTATCACATTAATTTACCTATTCATTTATTTATTCATTCATTTATGCATATTTAATTTCTACAGGTTTTCTCCAGGATTCTGCGGTGAAAAGTAAAGGTTTGAGGAGGAGCTCAGCGAGGGGCGAGGCGTGAGAGGACGCACTGGATGTTTTCGATTCAGCAATGCAACCAGCCTTCATATTTTAAATAATTAAACTAATGTAAATGATAACGTTATATGAATCAGAAAGCCTATTTTTAGACATTTACTGTAATCTACCTGATCAGAAATATCATTTATTAAGAACATTTTACTGGGGCACGTGCGACACCCCTGATGTGAAAAGAGAGAGACCGTAGAGTGATAATTATAAATTATCATTATCATTCACAAATAAATAAATAAAAATCAAACAAACAAAATAAACCTTTCTAACACTTTTATTAGCCTCCATTAAACATTTCTAATGGAAAGTAAATGAATCAAAGTAGCTTGTTTCTTCTACATTGATTCTTCACATGCTGGTTCATTTCACACACACATGGGGCTTCTTTTCATCACATTTCGCATCATTCCAGTTGCCATCTGTTGAAAGACAGAAAAAATAGTTGTTTTTATCATTTGTGTATTATGAAAAAACTAAATACTGTTTATTTAGTATGGTAGACACAGAAATATTAGTATTTGATGTCTAGAAAACAATCAGCAACATGTTTTTTGTGATGAATGTTCACAAAACATTTTTAACTGTGATGAAAAATTTATTTTCTATCTTCTGGATATACAGTATGACATGAAGCAGTATCTGCTAATCTTCTGATGGATGGTCTAACACAATTCAGATTGACGGATCATTTATCATGTTATTTCATGAGCATTAACAGAAGTTACTTACTGACAGAGTTCATCTCAACGCAGCGCTCATCTTTACCGTAACTGGGTTGTCCAGGAGACCATATTTGATAGTTCATTTGGGTTCCATCACTCCAGAACCAATAACTAGACTATGAACAGAAGAGAAAAAAACAGCATTGTGTTTATGTCCACAGCTTTACATGGCTTCGTTTTATCTTTATTTATCTAAAAGATGATTCCTCATGAACCCTAACCCCACTTTAAACATGTCAGAAATCTAAACAGAACTTATTTCACAGAAAGGGTATCAGTAAAGAATATGTGAAAACTATATAAGAAAGGGTTAAATCACTCAATTATCTCTATCAGCCACACTATTTCACATCGAGTTTCACGATACAAACACTGGAGTATGACATCATCATGGTGAGCGGTGCCTCTCATGGCTGCCAATGCACTAAACTAACTGTTCTGAGGACCAGAAATAAATGATAAAAACACATCTATGCTCATGCGTTTTGAAAAACGTATTAAATGAGTTTTAATGTAATGGTAAATGCCCAGTAGCACAGAAAGTATGATGAAAAAAAAATGATTACTTACCTCTTGATGGAGTCCGATCCAGGTAGGTGTTGATGCATGAGTTGTGCGTCTAATCAGGTTCTTTATGAAAATGTACTCATCATGGCTGTGTACAGAAGCAAGGTTCCCACCATAGGCCAAACACACATACTGTAGAGATGGAGACATGAGCAAACACAAAGAACATGTTATTTTAAACGAATCTTCCAAAATCTGTGACATTCCCTCAGTTACCATCAAAATAATGTTTACTCACTGTGCTGTTCATTTTTTGTTTATTATGTTACCTGTGAAATATAAAATCTGCCATTTGAGGTGGGACTACTTTTCTAGAAAAGGTTCTGGTTATACTGTATATAGATTAGATATAACTTCACATAGATACAGTTTTTAAGTGATCCTCTCATGATAACATGAAATGTGTTGTGTCTGTATTTTCAGACCATTAAGATGTTTCAGTATTATCACAGTGATGTTTGTTCACATCCTGGAGCTCCACTGTCATTTCTTTACTGTTAACATATATTTTGATTTTAACCGGAGGAACAAGTTGAAATGACTTTCCTATGATAACTGACAGGTGTCACAGATGTTTACAGAGTTAATCCAAGAATATTCTTATTTTTATGTCATATCAGAAGCTGAATGTATCATACCTCGGCATAAGACCATATTCGAAGCTCATTATAAAACCTGAAGCATCTGCATCCAAAGGCAGTCCATCCTGTCTCACAGGCTGTTAAATGGAAGTTTTGTTTGTTATTATGTTGTTACCTTTAATGACCTTTCATGTAATTAAATGAATAACTTTCATTTAAAGGTACACTATGTAACTTTTGGCCCTTTATTGGTTAAAAAACAAAAAGGCATGCAACACTGTTTCAGTTGTGCTTTGTCTTTGCATGACTGTGGAGATGAAGACGACACTTCACAAAAGATACTGTACAGTGAACTCTGTTAGAGTTCTGTACACCAACTACAAAAGTTCCAGGTCAAAATAAAATGTTCCTAGTCAAAAACTTATTCTTGTGACAAAATCAAACTTTGGCAACAGATGACACAAAAAACGTAACAAATACACAGACTACCGCACTACCCAGTGAACACTAGTGAGATCATACAACACTGTAACAAAAATACCGCCTACTGGGATTCAGGAATTATTTTGCAGCTCAACGTCTACTACACTATACAAAAATACATTTACAGATGCAGATACAGTAAAATACAGCAATGAACTTTTGGAGGGATTCTTTTTTCTTTTTTCATTTTACTATTATAAATTGATCATGCAGTAGATGAAAAGCATGAGAAAAATAAGTATGAGCTTGGTATGCACCACAATACAGTTACTTTTACTGCAATTGACAGTATAATTCAGCATCCTCTGCACATTTGGCTAAATTTCATTACAGTATATACAGTACTATAGCAGTATATTGGTCTTCTTATATTAGACTATATCCCTAGGCAGTCATTTCTCAGTTTTGTAAAAATAGAGTACACATAACATGTGGCTAAAAAAAAAGTTGACAATCACAAGTTTGAGGGTGTACAACATGCTCCATTTTACTGTACATAGTACTTTAGATGAGGGAAATGTCACTATTCTAAGTTTAAATCCCCTGTAAATGAGTCTTTCAGCACTCTCTCTCTCAGATTTTGACTGGTGTGTCATTTTACTACCTAATGTAGTCATTGTTAAACGTTTTGAGAAATGTGTCTTTGTTTTGAGAACTGAACGAATGGTTTTGGGAAACTGGGCCAACTGAATCACTTATAGTGTTAGCAATCGAGAAAAAAATAACATACATTTAGAGTCTTTCCTAACTAGTTTCTGTGATTGGGATCTTCTTATTGATTTCATGTTATTGTTTCGTCGGATGACAAAAAGAATTTATCCATGATGAAAGTGGAGCGGGCGGTGAATCAGCTCGCCAAAGTCATTTTCCGATTCATGTACAAATAGGGGGAGAATCGTAAGTGAACTTGGCTGCTCTTTGTTTTTGACTCTCAAAGAACCGGTTCATAAGAGTCATTTGTTAATGAAGCTGACTACACATGGGCGTGTTGCAACCGGAAGTCGTGTTTTCTTGCCATATTACACATTATTTTGTGTTATGCTGACTTTTTTAGGTCATCACATTGAAACGCCACTGCTTACATTTATATTTTATTCTGAGATAATTTTGGGGTGACAGATGGGGTGGCAAAGCTTTTTCTTAGCCACCCTGGTAGATCCGCCCCTGGAGCTACATATGGCAGTCTATATGGTCCTGGAATTAAATACCTCAAAAATTCCTTAATCACCATGTCACTTTTACAACATTTCAGATCCATCAGTTCTCGTCATCTAAAGCCGAGCTAATGTTGATTCTTGTTTTATTACGAGCTCTGTCACATTCTCCTGCAGACTCTCCTTTCTATTCTGTTCGGTGTTTGTTTAAAACGGGCGATTCTCCAGAGGTTGGAGAGGTTGTATGTCGGAAAACTGTTCTGACTGGTCTAAAATATAAACACTTCTAATAGACTTACCATAGTGAATCAGTGAATCACGTTTTTTAAGAAGGATTGATGATGTATTGACTTTTTTTTTTTTGAAAAAAAAACAAAAAAAAAGCTACATAGTGTACCTTAGATAAACAAAGGAGTTAAAATAGTTTCCAATATACTCTTTAAAACATTTTAAAGCATGTTGGAGAACATGATCATCAGGTGTTACACACACTTGTTAAGGTGGAGAAATGCACAGGTTTTGGACTTTTGTACTGTACTAGACATACACACTGACAAGAGTAGAAGACAAGAGAAGACTTACCGCTACAAGGTTTACCTCCAACAGGACGCGTTTCCACTTAAAAAGAAAGAAATACACATTTTTAAAACAGAACTGCTAGCAGTAGTGATACTACAACTACTGATAAATATATACTGCAAATTAACAGGCATATTTGGTGTTGTGTATTATTGTTAAAATTAATAATATAATATCATTCATAAGAATCAACAATTTTACCAGATAATGATATAAAGATTGTTATTTTATTATCTTATTATTATCATAATAATTAAATAACTAAATAAATAATAATTAGAATGAATAATTTCTCAGGTGCACATACTGTATTAGATCATTCCTGCTTCTGATCAGTCATTACAGTGTTAAAATAACAGTTATGATGTGAGATGTGGAATAATAGTTTTACCTGAAGCATTCAAAGCGACCAGAAGACAGATAGACAGATAAACAGTCCAGACCGCCATCGTTTCTCAGAGAACACTGGAACTCTGCATAGATTTAAAACACAATTATACACAAATAATTATTACAAAGATTTGTATTTTTGTGACAAGACCCAGTAGATCAATGTGTACAAACAATGTTTTTATATAGTTTGTTCTTGGTGGATCACAGAACCAGTGCAAGACGAGCATTTGTGGTTAAAGAGAAGATTTGTTTTTGTTTTTTTAGGAAATTAACAATAGATAGTTTCTCTAGATAAGACCCTTATTCCTCTTCTGGGATCATGTAGATCCCTTTGAAACTGCATTTAAACTGCAATTTGGACCTTCAAGTCCACTGCAATTTTTTCCCTGTGGTATTGAGAATGGTATCGAATATCAATATTATTATCAAAGTTAGAAATTCCAGTATTGTGACAACATGAAATGATACATATAATTCCTTAACACACATTGTCACGCACACAGAAGAGGACAGATGAGGTGAGCAGCAAACAAACAGGTATTAGAGAACAGGGCTAAAAGTGAACAGGTAAGAGGAAACAGTCACTGAATGGCAGATAGTGAACTTAGCTGGTGGTAATACAGGCCCTGTATTGCAGTGAAGACGGTGATGCAGGCTGAGTGGAGAATCCAGGGAAACGACACAAGGAACAGAAGACAGGAGATAAATCAGGATCACTGGTAAGTAGTGATGGCCGATTTCAAAACACTGCTTCATGAAGCTCTGAATCTTTATGAATCTTTTGTTTCGAATCAGTGATTCAGAGCATGTATCAAACTGCCAAAGTCATGTGATTTCAGTAAACGAGGCTTCATTACATCATCACTGTACGTTTCAAAACAGTTCGAAATTTCAATGGTTCACCGGTAGAGGGCGATGATAAAGTGAAAGTGAAAAGAGAACTATTGAACAAGTGTCTGTGGGCTTTACCTGATCTCTGATCAGTTTTATACATCTGTAGATGTTTTAATTAGACATTAGAATAATTAAAATGAATGATGGTAGTTATTAATCTCTTATTGGCCTGTTTATCTTGAGCCATTGAACAGAGAAACAAGCCTTGAACATTGATAAAAGAACACATATTATACACACACTCTATATTTAATCTTATTAGTTTGGCCTGAGTTTTGTTGCATTTACACTGTTCTGACCACTAGGGGTCACCGTGGAGACGGGTGTCAGATTGTTTCAAAGCCTCGACACATTACAACACATTTGCTTCAACTGCTTCAGTGTTTCAGGAAGCCTCGATCCGCCCATCACTAGCTAGAGTAACAGGTAGGGTCGTGAAGATTATCACACAAGTTGACGTACACTAGACATACTAATACACATCGACAGGACCAGACAAGGGAGTGCAGGAGAAGAGAGTCTTTATAGAGAGTGCAGGTAATGATGTGCATGTGTGGATCAGGAGGGATGCTGGGAAATGTACTGTGGGGAAGGTGACTGAGCTGGTGGCTGACAAGCATGCATAGTAGGAATATTATTAGCAGTGCCGGCCATAGCCTCTTTGGTGCCCTAGGTAAGATTTTTTTTGGTGCCCCCTTATATTGCGATTTATCCAAAGGGGCAAATCTAGAAAAATATTTATAGGGTGGCAAAGGGGTGGCAGCACCAAAGCAAGCGCTCATGCATAGTTTTTGGAGATTTATAGTCTTACATACACAATTGTGTTCACAAACATTGCATTACCAGAAAGTATCTATATACTGTTTAAAATTACTAAATAACAAAATTTCAATATCCATCATGGCACCAAGTAAATACACTATATGAAAAACTTCTAAATGTGTCTGAGTTTGTATCACTAAAGGAGATGAGCAGTTTTATTAATATTACACAGGCTACTTCAATGGTATAAATCACATTTTAGTGCAAGTTAAAGAGCAACAAAACTATTTTTGAGTTTCTGTTATTAACAGAGGTGGGAATGTCACCCAGAACACCCTATCAAACACATACTCTAGCAACACCCCAGCAACTGCATAGAGCCTAGCAACCACCCAGAATCTCCTAGCAACCACCTAGCAACACTTTAGCAATCACCCAGAACCTCTATATTCCAGCCTAACTGAACAAAGTTTTTGTTTTTTTTTTAAACAAGACTTGAAGTTGGGTTTATGACAAGCCAACATAAATTTGTCCTTCATACTTTTCAGTCTCTATTGTTTTTCTTGATTGCTAACGCACAATTCATGAAACAATTCAACATTTTCTCACAACTAAACACAATATCAAAACTATACACCAACTTGCACAAACCTCAAACGTCCAGGTCAAAATAAAATGTTCTAGTCAAAAACTTATTCTTGTCTGACAAAATCAAACTTTGGCATCAGATGACACACAAAACTTAACAAATACACAGACTACTGCACTGCCCAGTGAACACTAGTGAGATCATATAGCACGGTAACAAACATACCTCTATTTCATTTTGCTATTATAAATTGATCTTGCAGTAGATGAAAAGCATGAGAAAAATAAGTATGAACTTGGTATGCACCACAATACAGTATACTATCAATTGCAGTAAAAGTAAATTCAGCATCCTCTGCACATTTGGCTAAATTTCATTACAGTATACAGTACTATAGCAGTGTATTGGTCTTCTGACACAAGATTATATCCCTAGGCAATAATTTCTCAGCGCTGAAAAAAATACAGAAGGCCTATACATATAGCAAATGGCTACAAAGAAAGTTGACAATCACAACACTGAGGGTGTACAACGTGAAATTTCCCTCATCTAAAGTACTGGTACTGTCTAAGTTTAAAACCCCTGTAAATTATTCATTCAGCTCTCTCTTTGTTTTGAGAACTGAACGAATGGTTTGGGAAACTGGGCCAACTGAATCACTTATCATGTGTTAGCAATCAAGAAAAACTAAAATACGTTTAGATTCTTACTTACTCTGCTATTATTTTCTGTGATCGGGATCTCCGTATTGATTTCATGTTATTGGTTCGTCGGATGGCAAAAATACCTTTATCCATGATGAAAGTGGAGCGGGCGGTCGCTGAATCAGCTCGCCAAAATGATGAAAAATGATGAAAATTAATCTCAGACATATTCGGATGAGATTACATTTCTCACAGGACTTCTGAGTTAGCCGGGAAGCAGTAATTTTCCGATTAACGTACAAATATGGGAAAAAATCGTAAGTGAACTTGGCTGCGCTGTGTTTTTGACTCTGAAAGAAGCGGTTCATAAGAGTCATTTGTTAATGAAGCACACTGGGCGTGCTGCGTGCAACCATCATGCAAAATTTATTTAAAGATGTGTTTTCTTGCCATTACTTTGCGTTACACAATTTTTTTAGGTCATCATATTGAAGCGCCGCTCCTGAAAAGCAGTACTTGAAACACTGCTTACATATTTTATTCTGTGATAATTTTGGGGTGGCAGATGGGGTGGCAAAGCTTTTTCTTAGGGTGGCAGATGCCACCCCGGTAGATCCGCCCCTGTCCACGCATCCGGCCTCTTTGACGCCCCCTAGCGAGATTGCGCCCTTAGCATTTGCCTATACTGACTATATAACGGGCCGGCTCTGATTATTAGATACAAACATCTGGCTTGCACTTGTCCACATTGGGAGCTTAAGCTAAATTCTTAAAGCATCATTACATGCCAACTGGAGCTTTTTCATTGTAGCATTACTATATTTACACCACAAGTGGTGAGAGAGAAGTAAAGTGTTATTTTAACATCATCTGTACACATATACAATTTACAAGCAGACATATTTGCCTGTCCATACATAGAGCTGTCTCTGTCAGGATTCTGAGAAGGAAGGACACAGATGCAGGTGATATTTTTTTAACAAAAGACAAAACACAAATGTGTTATGCTGTCAATAATAGTTCTTAGAGAGAAAATCAGAATTGGCAAAAATCAGCACTGCCAGGTCACACTTACAAAAAAATATCGTAATCGGCCAAGATAATTGCAATCTGTGCATCTAATTAATCCATAGCTGCTTCTCAATCAAAACGTAAGAAGTACAAAAGTAACAAATATTTAAAAAATGTAACAAATATTTTCAGTTGTCTCTAATCAAGCAGATTTGTACTTTATATGCACCAACAGTTCTCGTGTTACTGCATCACTCCAGCAGCTAATGCAATCCACGGGAAAAAGCAAAAAACTCTTAAACTGTGAAACACGGGTCAAAGTTCACAAAAACAGTGATTGCATCCTTTAACTGACTTAAACACCCCAATAAACTTCAATTGAGGTAACCTTCTCAACATGACTCAACACACACTTCTACGTGCAACAGCCTCAACACCCGTCAAAAATAAAAGTCTTCCAAAAATAATCACTTTTCAAAATGACTTAATCATGTTCTGCTTGATCATCGATGAGGTGTATCCTCCAACATTAGCTACTGTTGAATGCATTAAAACATGTTAAGCACTTCTGCATTGAGCATTTTAGCATCATTAATTCACTGAACAACATAAAACATAATCTACATTCTGAATAACCAAATAATAATAATATAAAATCTAAGCTCTGTTCTGGGAATGTTCCAACAGAACTAATATTCCCAGAATGCCCCACAAATCAAAAATGACTAAATGGGTTTTAGTAGGCTAAAAGTGAAATAAATGTAAATGTAGAAAAGTCAAACCTCAGGAAATGTGCTCCGAACAGCAAACTGAGTGTTTCTGCTGGATAGTATATCAGAGATGTGTCTTGTTTTCTTGAACTCTTGATGTATTCTTTTTCCACTACATTGTGGGCTTAAATAAGTGTACTCATGTTACGTAAGATGCCTGTCAGCCAATCAGAAAGGATCTGCATGTTACTGAGATATCTGATCTCTCTAAATCACATGACTCTCAGAAAAAACACCACAAAAGTAATTTCACAATTGTTCAAAGCCATGTATTTCATCTTTCAGTTGTCTACTTTAATCATTATCTAATGATTTCCAAAGGTATCATTGTGTAGCGGTTGTACAGTTATTAATCAATTTATGGGTTATATATATATATATATATATATATATATATATATATATATATATATATATATATATATATGAATCATAATATTATAAAGCTTTATGATCAATTATGATGCATATATCAACCCTAGGGGGAATTAAACATATATTGTGAATTAATTACAACGAATTATAATCAATCACGTATATGATTAGTTCTTGTTTAATAATTATTTAGAGAAACTGCGTTCGTCCAGCAAACCTAGCTCCTCCTAGAATGTTATAAGCGGGGTTGTTCTCTGGCCACGAGAACAATTCCTATTATAGCATCAAAGCCTAAAGCGATCGAAGAATGTTAAAGTGACCTGGTTTTGGTTGAAATGAGCAAAAAGAACAATCGAGCATGAATAATGTGTTTAATATATGCAAACTACGACTACAGAGGTTATACGGCTATACATTAGGATATACACATATATACAAGAGTGAAAGTAGGAAAGAGAGAAGGCATGTAGCAAAACCTAACAGTCCTTGAAAGCCAGCACAGAAATCAGTTTCATGATCTAAGATTCAGAAACGGTACTTGCGTCAGTTTGCTTGCTGGTTTCAGTTCAGTGCTGCTGCAGTTCATTGGCTTCTTCCGTTTCCGCAGGAGGGTTTGAACTGAGCCCGTGAAAGTTAGTTTTGCGGAAGAGATGGTGGTCCCGAAAGATGAGCGCAATGGAAGCGCGTTGCCGTGACGTCCGGGAGAGACGTGCGTGAGTGGGCGATAGATGATTCAGGGCAGTCGGGAGAACACACGGAAGAATCCTGGTGCTCCTCTTTTATGACAGATAAGCCGACACACCTCCTTGAGGTGGAATAGCCAATAACATTGTTGCAATGTTGGCGGGCAAGCTCTTCCTTTGTCTGGTCTCCTAGCTGAATTTGCATAATTGATGACTATCAGATCGGATTTCGAGATGGAGTACTTTCTTCACAATATCATTAAACCAATCGAACAATGCATTTGACAGCCATGTAATATACATAGATGAATGAGACGTGGAAATAGCTTTAAAATGAATCTAAACTTGATATATAAGAAAAGCATGTAGAAGGAGTTATGGTTTACAGACAAAATTCCATCATTAAAATGAACACTAGTACAAATGCACTCATTTAAACTAAGTCTAAACACTAGGAAGCATACATGCACTCGATATACATGATGGGTACATTTTGGCATAGTTGTATTTTACATATACAGTCAATAATGTATGTTTGTGTGTTTTTGTGTGTCTGTGTGGTGTGTATGTGTGGAATTTGTCTGGTCAGTCTCTGGGCCCACACCAGGGGGGTGCTCCTTTTGAAGTCTCCAAAGTTAGGAAGTTGGAGTTTTCTGTTTAACCTCACGGGTCCACAAACCTGCCAAAAGTCACAGTCGGCCGGAGCCGATTTAGTGATTTAAAAACACAGTTCATCAGGTTAAAAGCATTCTGAAAATTCCAAAGTTTATTGACTCTGAACGGATCCATCCAGACTTTACAATTGTGTAATGATTTTACTTGTTGAGGCATATGACTATTAACTAATTGTTAAGTAATAAGTAATATTAGTAGGATTGTCAACCATAATCATAACCACAATAATAAATTACTTAATAATGAGCTGGAAGCTGAAATACATGTCTTTGACCCATTAACACATTAATGTACACTATTAGTACATGTTGTTAAGGAATGAATACCTGATGAATAATTAGAAATTCACATTTTACTTACTTCAGTAATCACCTATAGGGTCAGATATACTAAACAGGGTAAATTAGCAAGAGAATGCAAGTTTTGCGCTGGTGAAAGCTATTAGTGAATCTGTTACAGACCACAGATCCTACTCCCACCCACGCCGGTTCCGTTTGGAATGTTGATTCTCAGTTGATATCAGCAGAAAACAAGTTAGAAAGCTGATTCTGAACATGCAAGTGTGAATCTTTTACTCCAGATTCATGCATTAAACACACAGACTTCATTCAGTTTGAGTCACACTAAACAAGCCATTGATCAGGACATGGACAGTCTCTTTAACAAATAAAGATCTGAAGGTAAATGTGGCTTGAACCAATTGCAAACATGATATGCAGTCAACTTGGGTTATTATTATTTTTTTACCCATGTTCTGTCTTCTTCTAGCACTCTTGCACTTCTTCACTGTAGTCTTCATCTATCTCATCTCCGTTGGTGATTTCAACATGTTTTCTTCACCCCCTATCTCATATCCTTTGGTGATTTCAACATGTTTTCTTCACCCCCTGTATCCTCTCGATAAGCTCTGTTGTTGGTTACAAAACATTAAATTCAGGAACCTAACTTTCACAACTTTTGCCCATCTCATGCTGAGTCAAGTCAAATACATTTGTTTCTACATTAACACCATTTTAAGGATTGCAGGTACTTTCTCAGCAGCATTCAAACATCTTTATATGGCTTTAACTAGCAAATAACATTTCTTTGCAACAGATAAATAGCACATAAACTCATGCCATAGAGACGGCTTACACTCGACGCAGAAGTATAAATCAGCCTTTAGCCTCCCATAATCCACTGGTCATAATGATTTCAGGAGAGTCCAGAATAAATTGAAATGTAACATTTATTTGTCAGGTTAAAATGTATCATGCCAATTACACAAATAACCAATTAGAAGCCAATTCAGAAATCATAAATACATAACATCAGTTGCTCAAAGATGACTCTATGAGTCAGAATTGCATATACACACAGTGGTGGATTCGTGTTTTTAAGACATTCACCCAAAATTATATCATTTACAAAGAGTGGTTTTGAAGAAAGGGATCGTATATTCAGCAACCCAACTTATCATTTGTTCCTCCATGGCCGCCCATGGCTCCTGACCCTCCATGGCCTGCCAAGGCTCCTGACCCTCCATGGCCTACCATGGCTTCTGACCCTCCATGGCCTGCCAAGGCTCCTGACCCTCCATGGCCTGCCAAGGCTCCTGACCCTCCATGGCCTGCCAAGGCTTCTGACCCTCCATGGCCTGCCAAGGCTCCATACCCACCATGGCCGCCCACGGCCTCTGATCCACCATGGCCTGCCATGTCTCCTGACCCTCCATGGCCGCCCACGGCCTCTGATCCACCATGGCCTGCCACGTCTCCTGACCCTCCATGGCCTGCCAAGGCTCCAGACCCACCATGGCCGTCCACGGCCTCTGACCCTCCATGGCCTGCCAAGGCTCCATACCCACCATGGCCGCCCACGGCCTCTGATCCACCATGGCCTGCCACGTCTCCTGACCCTCCATGGCCTGCCAAGGCTCCAGACCCACCATGGCCGTCCACGGCCTCTGATCCACCATGGCCTGCCAAGGTTCCTGACCCTCCATGGCCTGCCAAGGTCCATACCCACCATGGCCGCCCACGGCCTCTGATCCACCATGGCCTGCCAAGGCTCCTGACCCTCCATGGCCCGCCATGGCTGCCTGGACCCATGGACCTGTCTTGGAGACCTCCGTTCCTGTCCACTCTTCTCCCTGCACCTGCGTGAGGTCTCCAGTGCACCCACCCCCCTCCCCGGTTGTTCCATCTACGGTGTGAGGCCGCGCCTACCGGGAGGGGGAGGGACTGTCACAGTTCCCTCGTCTCCTGAACTCCATTTCCCAAGATCCTCCTGTCTCCACACCTGCACTCACTTCCCTCGTCATCTCCCCATCATCACTCATCACCTGCACCTGGACTTGATCATCTGCACTCCCTTTATAATGGACTCACTCCATTCACTCCCTGTCCGTTCTTAATGTTATTCAATGTGTGTATTGCGTGTTTCTCCTGAGTTTGTGAATAAATACCCTGTTTGTGGATATCCGATTACATCTCGTCTCTACAGCACCAGTACACGTAACAGTAGGTTTAATTTTACAGTTAAAATGGGCCATAAAAAGAGATTCAGCTCACACTTAATAAAGTAAAAAATGATGAAATGCTCATGAGAAGGACACAATAATAATGCAATACTAGAAATTGCTAAATTAAGGTGTGACCAATGGACAGCAACAGTGAAACCGTTACAGATCGCTTATCTTTATTCTGCCTGCTCTCTTTCTGCTGGTTGTGTAAAGCTGTGGTGAAATGAGTAATCATTTCAGTTTATTTAGTAAAGATTGTGTGTTGTTCAAAGTTCATAGTCATTGTTCTGACTTCATGAAGCCTCATGGTGTGAATGAACATCAAACTGACTAGAACAAACTCTTTGAAATGTATATATGATACTGGTTCCCATTCAGTCGGTCACGTTCGACGTACGTAGGGTTGCCACCCATCCCTTGAAATACGGAATCGTCCCGTATTTACAGGCAAAATGAAGTCAATAAGGGACACGATTTGTCCCGTATTTTACATAGGTCCACATTATGCAACATCCCATGCAAATCATTGTGTGAAGACGTGTCCTATTCTGCCCCTGATTGGGTAATACTCACTGCCATCATTGGTTTGTTTCAGGTTCACGGGCCGTGAATCACGGCCAATCAGAGTCAGAGGAGGGCGGGACGCCGCCTCGCCGGTTCTTTTGTCAGAGAATCCAGTTGAAATGATGGCGGATGCAGGTCCAGATTTTTTTTGTCACCACATTTTTTTTAATTGATAATGTTTCATATGCTGCCTATTAAGAAATAATGTTAATAATGTACATTAATCATGTTATGGTATGATTTGTTTATTAAGGTTAAGTTGTACAGTCAGACACATAAGCATTACTTTAATAAGAGTTAAGAGAGATATATTTAATACATATTTAATCAAAACCTATGTGAATAAAATAAAGTAATACAAAATAAAATAAAGTACCTATGTGAATAAAATAAACAGCTATTTGTTATGCTTAACCAATTTAAATAATTGCATCATTCAATACTATAGAATTAACAATAAACTATATAAAAATGGAATAAACAAATACATAAATATATTTACTTACCAATAATAAAAATGTTGTCAAGTGTTTTACTTAAATAAGAAATGTTTGTAGATATTATGTCATTTAGTTGTGGTTTCACTGTTTGGATGGTGTTACTGCAAACAATGCCAAATATTTTAGCCAAAATCTTTGTTCACATCACTCTATAAAATTACTCAAGTTAATTAGCAATTTCTTATCCTACTCCCCTCTGGGTTACAGCAGCTGAGTTAACGCAGGTGTTGGCCTATGTTTATTATTGTCATAGCTGTGTATTCAATATGACCACTTAAGTTGTGATAGTGAGAGACTGATTGTATCTGTTCACACTGATTTCAATAGCAGATATCTTATTATAATGTCCATTGGTATCAATCTTAATATTTTTATGAAAACATGTTTTAAGTTATGATATACCACCACTGGCATGCCATTGGGACCGTCGTCATCGTGGCCCCGAGGGGTGTGGCCCCCACTGCGGCAGGCATCCCTTATTTTTCTCTATTGAAGGTGGCAACCCTAGACGTACGACAGGCTGCACTATCACCTGTCTGTGCTGCAATGGTCATTCCCCTGCGTGCTTCGGCACCTAAAAGATTATTTCCCTAAAAGAGCTTACACAAGTAGATTTGCGTCTTTTTAAAGATGATATTCTACCTGTGTGCTTCTGGATGCGGTCGTTCCTGTCCTCACTGACGGCCACAATCATTGTTTCACATGTCTGGGCGCATGCTGAAGCAATGCTCGTGGGTGATTCATGTTTTCATATGAGAACATGATCACGTCGACACGCCGGTCGTGACTCTTCTTTCTCCGGGAAGCTTGAGTCCCCTCTGTTGTTGTCCAGCTGCCACTTGTGTGTAAAAGCACAGCTGCGGGTCTGCCCGACACTTTGGGAGACCGTGGAGATCAGCGAGAGCAAAACTCTCGCTCCTCTGCGTGTCGTGGGCCGTCAAGCTGTCGGGCTGCAGCACGGGTTGTCACGGCAACCCAGCGCTTGCTCGGCGCTCTGGATGCGCGGTTCCCTTGCCTAATCTCCATTGTAGCGCCCTCTCTGGTGCACCAGAAGAGGTCTACTTTGCTGATATGGCTTGGGTGACATGAGGTTCCTTCAGGGAACCAACCCCCTAGGACTCCTTCCTCTCTAGCGCATTGCAAGCTGTGCAGTTTCTGGATTGGATTGCTGGTCCTTCTCATAGGGGAACCTAGCATTTCATTCAGAGCTCCAGCTGAGGGTCAGACGTCGATTGCAGCATCTGAGAGAGTGCTGTTTTGCTCTGGAAATGAGGGTGACGCTGCCCACTGTGATGGTGTGTGCTTATGCTGACTCAGATTCGGAGTTTACAGCCATGCTTTCCCGGGTGTCCCGGATGTGCATGGAAAACTTGGCAGTTTGGAGGTATTTTGGTGCCATAAATATGGAACACCAAAAGTGCCAAAATCTGCATAAGTTTTTCCTCTCTCACTGCCCTCTTGGATGGGGTGGCTGTACACAGACCACTCCCACCCTGCATGTGAGGCCAAGGCACTCTTTATGCATGAGGGTAGTTCTGAGCTGGGGTTGAGCTGCGCTTGTTGACTAACCGTGATCAAAGTCATAGCGCAGGCCTTTTCGGTGACACTGTCGAGGACTGAGCCCAGCGGTTCTCCTCAGTTAGTAGCAGACCAGGGAGCTTCCCATGAAAAACCATTGAGATCCTCTTGGGCCGCCCTTCAGTCTGCTCGTCGCCAAGAGTGTCATCCCCTGCATAAAACTCCAGCCCAGCATGCTCTACTGTGTCCATTGTGGGGAGATGACACCTCCCGTCTCTCCTGCTGTTTAAGCGGTTGGTGAGAAAATCACCCCTGAGACGGGCGACCCAGAGATGGGTGGGGCTGCTTTTTCCACCCCCCCGGAGGAGGGCCGGGTGGTAAATCCTTTTATTGGGTTTGCTTCTGTTCCACCGCTGGCCCAACAGCCAGCGGTACCCACATTTCAAAAAAAAAAAAAAAAAAAAGTAGTAGTTCCTCCATCCCCAGGTCTGAAGAGGAATTGGAGAGCAGTGGGAGGAGAAAAACCTCACCACTCTCATCCCCCTCTTCTGTCACCAGCAGACAGCAGCGAGCAGCGGGTAAACAAAGCCTTGACTGCTCCCTCTGTCCAACCGTGGAACCAGGTAAGTGTTGCCCAGCACACTGTGACGCCGCTTCGGGCCGCCTCGCAAAGAGAGCCCCCCAAGCCGCGTCCCTGTGTTCCACCTCGCTGCCCCACTGTGGGTACGCCGGTGGTCCCTTTGGTCCCGCTTGTACGGTCTCTGCGAGCCTGGTTAGCGCTCCCCAGTCCATCTCGCTGGCTCATTTGGACCATCAGGCTCGGCTATGCGATTCAGTTCGCCCGGCGTCCCCCCAAGTTCAGGGGCGTCCTCTTCACTACAGTGAAAGATGTCTGCCCCTGTCTTGCGGTGCGGAGATCGCAGTCCTACTGTCAAAGGACACGATAGAGCCGGTCCCTCCAGCCGATATGAGGTCAGGGTTCTACAGTCCCTACTTCATTGTACCCAAGAAGAGCGGTGGGTTACGACCTATCCTGGATCTGCGAGTCTTGAATCGGAGCCTTCACAAGCTACCGTTCAAGATGCTCATGCAGAAACGCATTTTCGAATGCATCCATCCCCAGGATTGGTTTGCAGCGATCGACCTGAAGGACGCGTACTTTCATGTCTCGATTCTTCCGCGACGCAGGCCTTTCCTGCGGTTCGCGTTCGAAGGATGAGCATATCAGTACAGAGTCCTACCCTTCGGGCTGCCCCTGTCTCCCCGCGTCTTCACGAAAGTCGTGGAGGGAGCCCTTGTTCCCATGAGAGAACAGGGTGTTCCCATCCTCAACTATCTCGACGACTGGCTCATTCTAGCACAGTCTCGGGGTCAGTTGTGCGAACACAGGGATTTGGTGCTCAGACACCTCAGTCAGTTGGGGCTTCAGGTCAACTGGGAAAAGTGCAAACTCGCCCCGGTGCAGAGGATCTCTTTTCTCGGTATGGAGCTGGATTCGGTCGAACAGATAGCACGCCTCACAGAGGAACGTGCTCAGTCAGTGTTGAACTGCCTGAACACGTTCAACGGCAGGACAGCGGTCCCACTGAAATACTTTCAGAGGCTCTTGGGGCATATGGTGGCCACAGTGGCTGCAACACCGCTCGGTCTGCTTCATATGAGACTGCTTCAACACTGGCTTCACGGCCGAGTCCCGAGATGGGCGTGGCAACGCGGCACGTTCCGGGTGGCAATCACTCAGGAGTGTCGCCAAGCCTTCAGCCCGTGGTCGGACCCCTTGTTTCTTCGGGCAGGAGTGCCCCTAGAACAGGTGTCCCAGCATGCTGTGGTTTTCACGGATGCCTCGACCACCAGCTGGGGTGCCATGTACAACGGGCTTTGGACGGGACCCCATCTGCAGTGGCACATCAACTGCCTCGAGTTGCTTGCAGTATGCCTTGCTCTGAGCCGCCTCAAAGGGCCGCTACGAGGCAAGCATGTATTGGTCCGTACGGACAACACTGCGACCATTGCATACATCAACCGTCAAGGTGGTTTACGCTCCCGTCGCAACTCGCCCGCCATCTCCTCCTGTGGAGTTGGAAGCATCTGAGGTCGCTTCGCGCCATCCATGTCCCCGGTGTGCTCAACCGTGAGGCCGACGAGCTCTCACGAACTGCGCTGCCGTAAGAGTGGTGACTCCACCCCCAGGTGGTCCAGCTGATCTGGAGAGAGTTCGGAGAGGCTCAGGTAGACCTGTTTGCCTCACCAGAAATCTCTCACTGCCAGTTGTTTTACTCTCTGACCGGGGGAACACTCGGGACAGACGCACTGGCACACAGCTGGCCCCGGGGCCTGCGCAAATATGCGTTTCCCCCAGTGAGCCTACTTGCACAGACACTGTGCAAAGCCAGGGAGGATGAGGAGCGGTCCTGTTAGTTGCGCCCTATTGGCCCAACCAGACCTGGTTCCCAGAACTCTCACTCCTCGTGACAGCCCCTCCCTGGCCCATTCCTCTGAGGAAGGACCTTCTTTGGCACCCGTGTCCAGACCTCTGGAAACTCCATGTCTGGTCCCTGGACAGGATACGGAGGTTCTAGGTAACTTACCTCCCGAGGTACGTAACACCATCACTTCGGCACGTGCACCATCTACAAGACATGCTTACGCCTCGAAGTGGAACCTGTTCGTCGAGTGGTGTTCTTCTTACAGAGAAGACTCCCGAAGATGCTCGATCAGAGTCGTTCTGTCCTTCTTGCAGCAAGGGTTGGAGCGTAGGCTGTCCCCCTCCACCCTCAAAGTCCACACTGCTGCTATCTCCGCTTACCACGACAACATAGATGGCAAAACTGTTGGTCAGCACGACCTGGTCGCCAGGTTCCTTAGGGGGGCGAGACGGTTAAATCCTCCTCAACCTCCCTCCATACCCTCTTGGGACCTTGCTCTGGTGCTTCGAGCACTTCAGATTGCTCCCTTTGAGCCTTTGCAATCAGCAGACTTAAAGATTCTGTCTCTGAAGACTTTGCTGCTGGTTGCATTGGCCTCCATCAAGAGGGTAGGCGACCTGCAGTCATTTTCGGTCGACGAATCGTGCCTAGAATTCGGGCCGGGTGACAGCCATGTGGTACTGAGACCCCGGCCTGGCTATGTGCCCAAGGTTCCTACCACTCCCTTCAGGGACCAGGTAGTGAGCCTGCAAGCGCTGCCCTCGGAGGAGGCAGACCCAGCCCTGGCTTTGCTCTGTCCAGTTCGCGCTTTGCAACTGTACATAGACAGAACTCAAAGCTTCAGGACCTCAGACCAGCTCTTTGTCTGTTACGGAGGCCAGCAGAAGGGAAAGGCTGTCTCCAAGCAGAGGATGGCCCACTGGTTAGTGGATGGCATCGCCCTGGCTTACCAGGTTCAGGTTGCATGCTCACTCCACAAGAGGTGTAGCATCCTCCTGGGCGCTGGCTCGTGGCGCCTCGCTAACAGACATTTGTTGAGCTGCGGGCTGGGCGACACCTAACACATTCGCTAGATACTATAGCCTTTGTGTCGAGCCGGTCTCCTCCCGTGTTCTCGCCTCAGGTCAGAGGCACAGAGAGGCCCTGGCTTAGTGTCGGCTTGCTGCGCTACATGCCCTCTCTTTGCTCCAGAGAGTCCCTACAGGCAGACCCTGTTGAGTCCTCCAGTTACCCTTCGGCAGCCAACGTGGCGGAGCGTCTGGCGCCAGGCCTATACTCCGTTGCATTCTTGAGAACCGGATTTAGGCTGGGTTCCATATGTGTGACCCTATGGGGATTCCATATGGTTTTTTCCACGGTTGCTCCTAAACGAAGCCCGTGTCTTTCCCTCTGGGAGAACCCATCTCTCATCGAGTTGGAGTCACCCCAGTCCTTCCATATGTTGCACAGCCCTGCAGGGTTAGTCCATATGTTCTCCTCCACATAACTTCTTCGGGGAAGGATGTGGATTCCGCAGCGTTCCTATTCTAACGAAAGGTTACGCTTTCCCAGCGTTATCCAATAGTCTCACTGAATGGGTTTGGGAACAACAGTGATCGATCCTCTCTGTGTGTTAGCCCTGTCCCACCGTCCGCAGGCAAGGTGGTTCAGGTGGCTTACAACAGAGTGCTGGAAGAGGGAAGCTCCTGTGGCGCTTTGGTAGGGATTCCTATTCGTCGGTCTGTCCGACGTACGTCGAACGTGATTGACTGAATGGGAACGTCTCGGTTACAAAGGTAACCCTCGTTCCCTGAAGGAGGGAACGAAGACGTACGTCCCGTCGCCACAGTCGCTGTCCTGCTGATGCTGCCGCCTGCTTGGTTCGGCTCCGAAGCGAAAACCTGAAGATGCAACGCACCTGCTGCTCATTATATACCCGCGCTGCGAGGCGAGCAGCTGATGCATATGATTGCATGCCAATGTGCATTGGCTCGTTGTAGTTACACTCAAAGTAGATTGGCCTCTCTAGCGAAATTCCTATTCGTCGGTCTGTCCGACGTACGCCTCCATTCCCTCCTTCAGGGAACGAGGGTTACCTTTGTAACCGAGACGATATCAAGGGTGAAACTGTTAATAATGTAGACAGACAGTAATTTCATTAATTTGTCAGTCATGTGTGGGATGAACTATTATTTATTAAACAAATGAGCCAGTAAAACAAAATGTTAATTTTTAAATTCTGTTAGTTTGTGTCTTTCTGTTTAAGACGAGAGAAAGTGAGGGCACATGAAGCACAGTTCATGAAGATAGAAACAAACCCAAGAATTTATCATTTCTGTGAGTTTCACATTAACGTTATAATGTGATTTTTTGTTTTATCTAATTGCTACATTTTATAAAATGCTGCATAAACTAAACTAATTTCAGAGCTCTGTATAGGTCATTATGCAAAAATATCTGCAATATTTTAATTGAAAGGTTAGTTTACATGGTTATCAAACAATAACCTAAAAATAACCATAAGGAAACATCCTGTATGAGCTATGTTTATGTTAAAAATAACTACCCTGCAACGTTCTGGGAACATAATTTTTTAGTTGCAAAAATAAATTGAAAAATAACTATTAGGGAACGTTCTGTATAAAATATGTTTATTTTATTTAAAAACAACCTTCCTCCAACATTCTGGGAACATTATTTCATTTGATAAAGAACATTCCTAGAATATTATTATTTAGTTCCCCAAAATATTAACCAAACCAAACATAATACTTGGCTTTCATAACCGATAATTATGAAATTATTCCTGATGCAAGAAGAATCAGCAGAAAATAAAATTGGACAATAGCAATAAGCTGTTGATAAAATGAGTAATGAGTTTAATCAATTATTAATCAAGTTTAATCAATCATTTCTTAAAGCACAAAAATGAAGTAAAAGTGATCCATGTTCAGGGATTCATTCAGATTCATGTCTCTGTTAGAAGTGTTCTGGTCTCTTCTTCAGCTCCTGAACGATTGAAAGCTTTTTCATCAGTGTGAATTTTCTGGTCTCTTCTTCAGAAAGAGAAGACAGATGTGATTTTAGAATGGAGAAACTCTTCCCGCATTGATCACAGGCAGGGCTTGACATTAACACCCGCCTAAGACAGCCACTCCCACTAGCCACTTTGGCGGGTTGAATATAATTTCAGCCTACAGCCAAATGAAAAGTAGCCAAGCTCGTCGTATCACAAAATTACAATTCAGTCACAATTCTTTATCGATTAACTTGCGGTTATGAAGGTGGGATAGGCGGAATCGCGCTAAATGACACAACAGAAGCGCTCGCGTGCGCGCTCTCTCTGTCGCGCGCGATTCAGTTCTCCTTGCGCCTGAATACATGCACACACAGATGTCATCGTGTGGAGTATCTCGCGTGAATACAGTCGGCTATGGCTTACGGCTAAGTGGACGTAAACAGGTGGGTAAAAACTGGATATGTGTCAGTATATGACCCCCCCATCTGTTTGTTGCTGCCGCGTTGTTTGAGCCAGAGCTCCGTCGAGCTGATTCCTAATTGTTTGTTTTTGCCTCGTAAAATCTAACTTATAATCTATCACTCTTTCTTTTTCGGTGGGGGAACACATCCCCAACATTATTCTATATAAAAAACATTTGGATTACCTTGATATCGCTAGTTTTATCCGACTTCCCGAACTTTCGCTACTAGCTTTAGCCCGTTAGCATTAGCGGCGTGCCACGCCCACGCCACGCTAGTGTTTGTACTCTTCTCTCTCACAATATTATTGTTTCATCTAAGTTACTCTAATGGCGAGTGTATTGGATGTTTCTCTACCTTTGTGTGCAGGTGAGGACACGTTTGAGCTGCATGCGGTGCAGTTGGAACTGGAGGCCGTGGAGCGGCAGATCCGGATCCTTCTCGAGAAGCAGGCCGAGCTACGCGAGCGGCAGACAGCGCTGGAAACTTCTCGCGCTGGCGCTCACCAACCCTCGGTAAGTTTGCAGCGCGATATTAACACTCCTGCTTCCTCTACGCCATGTGTTTCTCTGCACAGGGCCCGAGTACCAAGAACGCGTTCATCCCAGCCCTCGTTCACTCCGGCGCCGTCACACCAGGGACCTTGGGTGCTTCAGCAGCGGAAGACGCGAGCCAGGCCTCGGACCAGGACCTCTCCTCCGCCGCCCCCGGTCTTCGACGTCTCGACACGGAACCGCTTCTCCCCTCTTCGCGAGGCAGAACGCGACGCTGTGGTCATCGGAGACTCCATCGTCCGCCACGTCCACGCTACCACAGCCAAAGGTAAGGTGCGCAGTCACTGTTTTCCTGGTGCTCGTGTTCTCGATGTCTCTGCGCAGATTCCCGCGATCCTCAACGGTGCTGAGACCATCGGAGCTGTAGTGCTGCACGACACCAGGCTGCGGCAGACGGAGGTGCTGAAGCAGGACTTCAGAAGCCTGATCGAGACGGTACGAGCCACATCGCCCGCGACGAAGATCATCGTGTCCGGACCGCTTCCGACGTACCGACGAGGACATGAAAGGTTCAGTAGATTATTTGCTTTAAATGAATGGTTGATGTCTTGGTGTAATGAACAGAAGCTGCTCTTTGTAAATAATTGGAATCTTTTCTGGGAGCGTCCTAGGCTTTTCCGTGCTGATGGCCTGCACCCCAGCAGCATCAGAGCTGATCTTCTGTCAGAGAACATCTCCAAGACGCTTCGCACCATATGACTAGTGAGTCAAACCTCAAATCACAGCCTGTGTTCTGCCCACTTCATTGATAGAAATGTGAGTGTAGTACAGTCTATAGAAACTGTGTCTATTCCCCGAATAGTGAGGTTTAACAATAAAAATAAAGGATCTAGAAAAAACCTAATCGTGATCAAACCAGATTTTTGTAAAATTACTGAACAAAAACAATCTCTAAAACTAGGGCTACTAAACATTAGATCGCTGACACCGAAGGCAGTTATCATAAATGAAATTATCACGGATAATAGTCTTGATGTAATCTGCCTTACTGAAACATGGCTTAAAGCAAATGATTATTTTGGTCTTAATGAGTCTTGTCCACCTGGCTACCGTTATAAAAATAAATGCCGCCTGATTGGCCGTGGCGGTGGTGTAGCAACAATCTATAGAGAGATACTTAATGTTACTCAGAGAACAAACTATAGGTTTAATTCATTTGAAATTCTTATGCTAAATGTTACACTCTCAGATATAAGTAAAAAGTCGCTACTATCTCTTGCTTTGGCTACCATTTATAGACCTCCAGGGCCTTATGCTGATTTCCTAAAAGAGTTTGCAGACTTTCTCTCAGACCTTTTGGTCAACGTCGATAAAGCACTGATTGTTGGAGATTTTAACATTCATGTAGACAATATAAATGATGCGTTAGGGGCTGCGTTTACTGATTTACTAAACTCATTTGGGGTCGAACAAAACGTCAATGGACCCACTCACCGTCTTAATCATACTCTAGATTTAATTATATCACATGGAATAAATCCTACCGATATAGAAATTCTACCGCAAAGTGATGACGTCTCTGATCACTATCTTGTAACATGCGTACTGTATACTGATGATATTTGTCAAATTGCGCCACGATATCGACTAGGCAGAACAATTCTCCCGACAACTATAGATAAATTCACAAATAATCTGCCTGATCTGTCTCAGCTGCTCATCGTACCCGAACACGCAAATGATCTTGAGGAAATGACTAGCAGTATGTGCACCATTTTTACTAGTACATTAGATACTGTTGCACCGATGAGATTAAAAAAGGTTAGAGAGAAAAATACTGTACCTTGGTACAACAGTATTACTCGCGCTATCAAAAAAGAAACTCGCAATCTAGAACGCAAATGGAGACAAACTCGTTTAGAGGTCTTCAGAATCGCATGGAAAGAAAGTTCGTCCCGCTATAGAAAGACACTAAAAGCAGCCAGGGCTGAGCATCTTCGCAAACTTATAGAGAATAACCAAAACAATCCACGGTTCTTATTTAGTACAGTAGCTAGATTAACAAATAAACAGACATCACCAGAACAAAATGTTTCATTACAGTTTAGTAGTGATGACTTTATGAATTTCTTTAATGAAAAAATCGAAAGTATCAGAAATAAAATTGTAAATGTACAACCTTTTACAGAGTTTTATGATTCAGCCTCAGTTATCGCCCCTCAAGAACAGTTGCAGTGCTTTACAACTATAGGACAGGAAGAGCTAAATAAACTTATCACTGCGTCTAAACCAACAACATGTTTATTAGATCCAATACCCACTAAACTACTGAAAGAACTGTTACCTGTAGCAGAAGAGCCTCTTCTCAATATTATCAACTCGTCTTTATCTCTAGGTCACGTCCCACGACCGTTCAAGCTAGCAGTTATTAAGCCTCTCATTAAGAAACCACAATTAGATCCAAACGTATTAGCAAATTACAGACCCATTTCAAATCTTCCATTTATGTCTAAAATACTAGAAAAAGTAGTGTCGGTCCAATTATGCTCCTTCTTGCAAAAAAGCGCTATCTATGAAAAATTTCAGTCAGGATTCAGGTCTCATCATAGCACTGAAACTGCGCTTGTTAAAATTACAAACGACTTGCTTCTAGCTTCTGACCAAGGCTGTGTCTCAATACTAGTGTTACTTGATCTCAGTGCTGCGTTTGACACTATAGATCATAAAATACTCCTAGATCGACTACAAAATTACACTGGTATTCAGGAACAGGCATTACGGTGGTTTAGATCGTACCTATCAGACCGTCACAATTTTGTTTATATAAACGGGGAAAAATCTAAGATAACGATAGTAAACTATGGAGTGCCGCAAGGATCTGTGTTAGGACCTCTGCTATTTTCAATCTACATGCTGCCACTCGGCAATATTATAAGAAAACATGGGATTAGTTTCCACTGCTATGCCGATGATACTCAGTTATATATATCATCACGACCAGATGAAATCTCTAAATTATCCAAACTGACAGAGTGTGTTAAAGAAGTAAAACATTGGATGACTAGTAATTTTCTTCTATTAAATTCAGATAAGACTGAAGTATTACTTATTGGGCCAAAAACCTGTACACAGAATCTCTCAGACTACAATCTGCATTTAGAAGGATGTACTGTTACTCCAACCTCGACAGTTAAAGACCTAGGTGTTATATTAGACAGCAACTTGTCCTTTGAAAATCATATTTCATATGTTACAAAAACAGCCTTCTTTCACCTCAGAAACATTGCTAAGATACGGAATATGTTATCTATTTCTGATGCAGAAAAGTTAGTTCTTGCTTTCATGACGTCTCGACTAGATTACTGTAATGCATTATTAGCTGGTTGTCCTGCTTCCTCAATAAACAAGCTACAATTAGTACAAAATGCAGCTGCTAGAGTTCTTACCAGGTCAAGAAAATATGATCATATAACACCAATCTTATCATCTCTACACTGGTTACCCATTAAGTTCCGTATCGATTATAAAGTATTGCTAATGACCTATAAGGCTCCAAATGGTTTAGCTCCTGTATACTTAACCAATCTTCTATCGCCCTACAATCCTTCACACTCTTTAAGATCACAAAACTCTGGGCTTCTGGTTGTACCTAGGATATCTAAGTCCACTAAAGGAGGGAGAGCGTTTTCACATTTGGCTCCTAAAATCTGGAATAGCCTTCCTGATAATGTTCGGGGCTCAGACTCGCTCACCCAGTTTAAATCTAGATTAAAGACGCATCTCTTTAGCCAAGCATTCACATAACGCATCTCATACCAGATCAACTGCACATGACTATCTTTGCTTAAAGTTATGAACAGCAGCTACGCTAATTGTTCTCCTTTTGCTTTTCTGTTTTACCTCGGGACACTCGCCCTGAGGTGACTAGAGAGTACATCAGCTTCAGTTTGGATCCAGCCTCTTAAGAAGACCTCAGATGACCATCACCTGTGAAGAGACGGCACCAGCTCCTGCGAGGACTTCAGGAGACGCAATCATCTAGATCAACATTCACATTTCACAATCTCTATATCCTAATTTATTGTTAATGTAATTCATTTTCCAGGAGCTCATTACTTCTACCTTCAGTTAAACTGCTAACAGTGATTGTAATTACATAAAGTATATTATTTGCTAACTACATTCTTTAAATTGTAATGTTGACATCCATTTTCTGTAAAGCTGCTTTGAAATGATATGTATCGTGAAAAGCGCTATACAAATAAATTTGAATTGAATTTGAATTGAATGACGTCCATGCATTCAGCAGCCCCCAAATAAATACCCCTCTGTCATTAATGTTAATCAAACATCAAAAAATGTTAAATACATGTATACATGTATGCTAAATAAACATATGTATCTGATTTTTTTTTTTTAAATTACTATTTGTAATTTGCTTCTTTGTTCTTTTTATATAGCCTAACAAAAATAACTGTATACCTCATGTATAGTCTTTATTTTGGTGGTCAATCTGCATTTGTAAGTTTGAAAGGGTTTTAAATCTTGTAAATCAAGTAAAATGACTCAAAATCAAGTAATTTAAGCATGCCAGAGTCAACTTTAATCATATAAAATGTAATTTCCCAACTGCAAAATTGTGGCCAGTGAAAATGCTGAGTGGCTAGTAACTTTGGAAAACCACTAGCCACATTGGCTGGTGAGCAAAAAAGTTAATGTCAAGCCCTGATCACAGGTGTAAGGTTTCTCTCCGCTGTGGATCCTCATGTGAGTCTTCTGTCTTGATTTACATGTGAAATGTTTTTTTGACAGATTTTTTAGCTTCTGTTTTTCTTTTCTTGTTCATGTCCATCAGGTCTAAAAGAAATATTAAATCATTAAATGTCCATGACCTATAATGAACAGGCTGCTGTTGTGCTGAGCACTGAGAAGACAAAAATCAGCCACAGACAGTATTTTAAATCCATCCATTTGCAAGCTTTATTTACTTGTGCACAGACGTTTTTAGTACAAAACTAAGTTAAATACACTACTTTTTTGTGCTTTTACCCATTTAATGCACTTAAATATTATTCTGTACTATTTTTACAGGAATTAATTCATATTGTTTATGGTTTCAGGGGTTAAACGCTCTAGAGGATTTTTGTTTATCATCAAGTTCACTATTCAGTCTTTTTATTTCTTCACATTTAGTTTTTGCAGACCGTGCTACACAGGACCAATTTGAAAATTCTGTGCGACTGCCACTAGGGGGCGAAATTCGACAATCGTATCCTAATGTCATGTGCAGTGAAAAGGCAGCTTACAGTGTGCTTTTTTTTTTTTTTTTTTTTACCGTGTCCTAACCAGATGTCACAAAGATACAAGACGACAAAATCAATCATAAATCACAGCCAGTGATAACAGCAAAAAACTAACCTAACTAACTAACTAAACACGAAAACCAAACGAAATTAAACTAAACAAAATTAAACCATAAAACATTATTCAAAATACATACTCACTGACTTATACAATCTTTGTAATGATACACTTGTTTGAGCTTTGCATAATACTAAACTGGTTTGAGCTTGAATATCATTTTGCATGACTTTAATATCCATGATGAGAGCAACAATGGATAGGCTAATTTACCTCACAGTTTGAACATTGTTGTTGTTTTTTTGTTTTTTTTTTCATTTCAAAATCTAAGTAATACATACTTGTCATTGTGCATTTATGTCCTTGTTCCCTCTCTATGACCTGAACTGATAGCTGTAAAATCTCAGAAATGTAGAAACAATTTAAAAAAAAAAAAAAAAAAAAAAAAAAAATCCTTTTGTGTCACGGCTGTTTAGGACAGTCTTTGAAGTGGTCATTTTGTGGTCAAAGATGTTCATGTCTTTCAGTCAAAAAGAAATGAAGGTTTTTGATGAAAACATTCCAGGATTTTTCTCCTTATAGTGGACTTCAATGGCCTCCAAACGGTTGAAGGTCAAAATTACAGTTTCGGTGCGGCTTAAAAGGGTTTTAAACGATACCAGATGAGGAATAAGAGTCTTATCTAGAGAAACCATCACTCATTTTCGAAAAAAATACAACTGTATATGCTTTATAAACGCAAATGATCGCCTTGAACGTACTTCCGCTTTCATCATTCTTCAAAACTCTTATGCTGAATGTCCTACGCCTTTCCTATTATACTACCGGAACGAACGCGGCGCCAGATTCTTTTTTTTTCCCGTAAGCAGAATAGAGGGTATGCATCGACGTCACTTTCCCGACGGAACGCGCTCCCTCAGCTGGACTGAGTGGCAGAAGAACCTGCTGAATATCCGGATTTAATAGAGAAAACTGCAAAAACTCGAGTAAAACAAACAAATTACACTAAAGGTTGGACTCGAAAGTGTTCCTTATGACAATCCATGGATATTGACATGCAGCCAGGAGTCGTGTTTCCTGAAATTTGTATGTGCCTGATTTCGACGCCGGGGAAATGCATAAAGCAAATCTGCCTGTGAATATTCTACAATATAGGTAGGTTTGAATCTGAGTAATCACTTATATCGTCATATCGTCCATCCCTAAAACGTACATATTGTTATAGTATAGTTTTTGTCAGTGTTTATTTAAAAACACCCAATTATTGATTGACTGTACAAATAGCTTTGACACAAAACCTGATGTATACATTTAAAGACTTCCGAAAGCTACAGAAAAAAAAGAGGCAAATAGATCACTGTAATTCACAGAAACAGCTCGACTCCAGCAGAGAAACGTGGATTTGCAGTTATCATTTTGTGTCGAAATGGTGGATTTTGAGGTAAAATCATACCGTATATATTGTATTGTTATATATTATGTTGACAAATCATAAATTAAATATTTTCCATCTTATATTCTGCATAATTGTTTTTTTTTTTTTTTTTTTTTTAATAAAGAAATAAACTATACTATAAAACTATATATGTTTTAGGGATGGACGATATACAGTGGTATGTGAAAGTTTGGGAAACCCCTGCAGAATCTCTGAAAATGTGAATAATTTTAACAAAATAAGAGAGATCATACATGTTATTTTTTTATTTATTTTTTTTAATTTAGTACTGTCCTGAGTAAGATATTTTACATAAAAGATGTTTACATATAATCCACAAGACAAAAAAGTAGATTAATTTATTAAAATATCTCCGTTCAAAAGTTTGGGAACCCTTGATTCTCAATACTGTGTGTGGTTACCTGATGATCCACGACTGTTTTTGTGTTTTGTGATGATTGTTCATGAGTCTCTTGTTTGTCCTGATCAGTTAAACTGAGCTCTGTTCTTCAGAAAAATCTTCCAGCTCCTGCAGATTCAGAGTCAGAGGGTAAAAACTTTTGAACAGGATGAAGAAGTTCATATTTTTTCTTATTTTGTTGAAATTTTTTTTTTTCATTTAGTACTTCCCTTTGGAAGCAACAGAAGATACTTGCGTGTTTCCGGGAAGACAAATTAAGTACAATTTACCTTGATCTTCAAATTCTAAAAGTTTTCACCCCCCGACTCTTAATGCATCATGTTTCCTTCTGGAGCATCAGTGAATGTTTGAACCTTTTTTAATAGCTGAGTTTGAGTCCCTCAGTTGTCCTCAGTGTGAAAAGACGGATCTCAAAATCATTCAGTCACTGCTGGAAAGGGTTCAAATACATAGAAGATGCTGGAAAACTGATGAATCTGCTGGAGCTGGAGGATTTTTCTGAAGAACAGAGCTCAGTTTAACTGCTCAGAACAAACAAGAGACTCATGAACAACCATCACAAAACAAAAAAACAGTTGTGGATCATCAGGTAACCACACACAGTATTGAGAATCAATGATTCACATACTTTTTAACAGAGATATTTTAATAAATTTAGCTACTATTTTGTCTTGTGGATTATATGTAAACAACTTTTAAGTAAAATATCTTACTCAGGACAGTACTAAATAAAAAATAACATGCATTTTGTATGATCTCTCTTATTTTGTTAAAACTATTCACATTTTCACAGATTCTGCAAGTGGTTCCCAAACTTTCGCACTTTAAGTGATTACACAGATTTAAACCTACCTATATTGTAGTTAAATAAAGCAGATTTGCTTTATCTATTTTCTCGGCGTCGAAATCAGGCACATATAAATGTCATGAAACATGACTCCTGGCTGCATGTCAATATCCATGGATTAGGTTTATTTGACAAGTTTTAAGAAACACTTTCGAGTCCAAACTTCAGTGTAATCGTTTGTTTTACTCTCGTTTTCGCAGCTTCCCCTATTCAATCCAGTCATGCAGCAGGTTCTTTTGCCACTCAATTGAGCTGAGGGAGCGCGTTCCAGCGGGAAAGTGATGTCGATGCATACCCTCTTATAGGGAAGGTGTAGGACATTCAGTGTAAGCGTTTTGAAGAATGCTGAATGCGGAAGTACGTTCAAGGCGATCATTTGCGTTTATAAAGCATATACAGTTGTATTTTTTTTAAGAAAACGGCAGATCGTTTTGCTAGATAAGACTCTTATTCCTCGTCTGGTATCATTTAAAGCCCTTTGAAGCTGCACTGAAACTGTCATTTTGACCTTCAAGTAAGGGAAGGGAATAAAATGCCACTGAAAAATAGCCTAAGTAGCCTATGTAAAACGCTTGAAACAACACAATAAAAAAAAAAATGGTAGAAAAATTACATTTTGATAAGGAAACTCAAATTTAAAGTGACAATGTGAGATGAATAATAAATATTTCAGACCCTGCACCAAGTAAAAAGACTAGCGGGCTGACATTGGTGACGGCACCAATGAAGGCACCAGTGACGGCAAGAGCGCGTAAGAGTTTTGCTTCGTTTATTATTTGCTGCTAAGAAGGATTCTTTTTTCGATCTGCACTTGCCCTCTTTTCTACATTTGACTATAATTGTATTTTTATTGTACTTGTTTAGAATAACAGGCGCGTTTACAGATTTGATTGGTGTAATTGTCAGCACTTGAGCAAAGTTTAGTTTTGCTTTTCAGCCATTCACAGGTTTAGGCTTTAGCAGTGCTAATTTGCAAGGTGGGCCTGGCGAGGGAAAACATACTTAAACGTGTGTAATTCAGAAGTGAGCAGGACTAGCGGGCTGACATTGATGACGGCAAGAGCGCATAAGAGTTTTGCTTAATATCTGTTCTGGGTCATTTGCTTCGTTTATTAATTGCTGCTAAGAAGGATTCTTTTTTCAATCTGCACTTGCCCTATTTTCTATATTTGACTATAATTGTATTTTTATTGTACTCACATTTACAGATTTGATTGGTGTAATTGTCCGCACTTGAGCAAAGTTTAGTTTCGCTTTTCAGCCATTCACGGGTTTAGGATTTTGCAGTGCTAAATTGCAAGGCGGGCCTGGCTGTTTTCAATCACGTGTTAATAGTGTGTGTGCACGCTGTCGCGGAAGCGTTCAGCCTCCTCGCGTGAAGACCGACTCGGGTTAAGACCTGCGACTCCACCTGCGCGACTCCACCGAGCGGCAACACTGGTAGGCACTTAACTTTTCCTTTCTTTCACACTTTTCCTTATCCTCGGCATGTGCTTTCAACACATTCCTGCTGTCTCTCGGCAACGCTCCACTAACCCACGTAAAAGGCAGTGCAATGTTTTTAACCTGCGTCCTATTTACTCCTCTTCTAACACTAACACTAATACTCTCTGTCTCTGTGGGTCTATGGAATTGTCAGTCAGCAGTTAACAAAGCTGACTTCATTCCAGCCTTTGCTACTAATTCTTATCTTAATATCTTGGGCTTGACTGAGACCTGGATTCGTCTAGAGGACTCAGAAACCCCAACTGCTCTCTCCAGCAACTTCAATTTCTCTCATACCCCCCGCCAGTCTGGGAGGGGTGGGGGCACAGGTCTTCTCATTTCTGACAATTGGAAATATTTGACTCACTCCTCTCTTTGCAACAACAATTCATTTGAGTTTCATGCAATTACAATCTCAATTCCTGTCAAAATTCATATCGTATTAATTTATCGCCCCCCAGGCCAACTGGGTACCTTTGTAGAGGAACTGGACATGCTGTTGTCCTCATTCCCAGAGGATGGTAGCCCACTTGTAGTTTTTGGCAATTTCAACATTCATCTAGAGAAGCCTTATGCTTCTGACTTCCACTCTCTGCTAGCCTCATTCGATCTTAATCGGCTCATAACCACAAGTACACACAAATCTGGCAACCAACTTGACCTCATTTACACGCGCAACTGCATCACCGACAACATTTTGGTAAAACCTCTGCAGGTCTCCGATCATTTCTTCATCACTTTTAATCTACAACTCCCCATTTGTTCACCACCAACCCCTCTACCAGTTACCTTCAGACAAAACCTGCGCTCTCTTTCTTCTTCTGATCTTTTCTCTACTGTATCATCCTCTCTTCCCTCACCCTCACAATTCTCATCTCTGGATGTGAATACAGCAACAGACACTTTATGTTCCACCTTAACTTCTTCTCTAGATAGTATCTGTCCTCTGTCATCCAGGCCTGCACGTGCCACTCCCTCTAATCCCTGGTTATCTGATGTTCTTCGTGAACATCGGACCAAACTCAGGGCTGCAGAGAGGAAGTGGCACAAATCAAAAGACCAATCTGACCTAAGTAGCTATCAATCTCTGCTCTCATCCTTTTCTGCTGAAATTCATGCTGCTAAATCTTCCTATTTCCACAACAAAATCAACAGCGCTTCAAACACGCGCACACTTTTCAAAACATTCAACTCTGTGCTCTGTCCCCCTCCACCACCACCCACCTCATCCCTAACTGCTGATAATTTTTCTAATTTTTTCACTGACAAAACATCTACCATCAGCAGTCAGTTCTCCGCTCCACACACACAGGATCTCAGACCAACCACACACACAGCCACACACCTCCTTTCTTCATTCTCCTCCCTCACTGAGACAGAAGTATCCAAACTTCATCCCACTACTTGCCCTCTAGATCCCATCCCCTCACACCTTCTACAAGCCATCGCTCCCATACTTTTACCAGCACTGACACACATCATCAACGCATCTCTCCACACTGGCACTTTCCCTAACACATTCAAGCAGGCTCTGGTAACCCCACTGCTTAAGAAACCCACATTAAACACGTCTCTTGTAGACAGCTACAGACCTGTTTCTCTCCTACCATTCATAGCAAAAACACTTGAATGACTTGTTTTCAACCAGGTGTCTTCTTTCCTCTCACATAGCAACCAATTGGACGTCAATCAATATGGTTTAAAGAGTGGTCACTCGACTGAGACTGCACTGCTGTCGGTGACTGAATCCTTGCGGATTGCAAAAGCTAATTCCAAATCATCAGTTCTTATTCTGCTCGATCTATCTGCTGCCTTTGACACGGTGAATCATCAGATCCTTTTGTCCACCCTCTCATCACTGGGCATCACAGATACTCCACTTTTCTGGTTTGATTCCTATCTCACAGGAAGGTCTTTCAGGGCTGCCTGGACAGGGGAGGTATCCAAAGGTAGACATTTTTGCAGATTTATTAAAAAAGAAAAACTGAAATATCACATGGTCCTAAGTATTCAGACCCTTTGCTGTGACACTCATATATTTAACTCAGGCGTTGTCCATTTCTTCTGATCATCCTTGAGATGGTTCTACACCTTCATTTGAGTCCAGCTGTGTTTGATTATACCGATTGGACTTGATTAAGAAAGCCACACACCTGTCTATATAAGACCTTACAGCTCACAGTGCATGTCAGAGCAAATGAGAATCATGAGGTCAAAGGAACTGCCTGAAGAGCTCAGAGACAGAATTGTGGCAAGGCACAGATCTGGCCAAGGTTACAAAATCATTTCTGCTGCACTTAAGGTTCCTAAGAGCACAGTGGCCTCCATAATCCTTAAATGGAAGACGTTTGGGATGACCAGAACCCTTCCTAGAGCTGGCCGTCTGGCCAAACTGAGCTATCGGGGGAGAAGAGCCTTGGTGAGAGAGGTAAAGAAGAACCCAAAGATCACTGTGGCTGAGCTCCAGAGATACAGTCGGAGATGGGAGAAAGTTGTAGAAAGTCAACCATCACTGCAGCCCTCCACCAGTCGGGGCTTTATGGCAGAACATTTTGTCATTTTTATATTTTAACCAAGATTAATATTCGTCTTACCAATGGCCTATAACTTACTCATTATTTATTATTTTATTTTTTTTAATATTAGTATATTGCGCAACACTATCATAGGCTCCGATGCAGATCAGAATACAGGAGCCTTTTGAGTGACATGCAGATTCAACCGCAGGAGGGGCGGGACGGAAATATGCAAATTACTGACGATATCAGACAAGACATTGGAAGAGCAAACTGTCACTCTAACTGCCACACCTTCTTTTAGAGCTTGTTGGCAGGAGAGATCCTCGCTCTGCATCGAAACATTTTGTGTGTGTGTGTGTGTGTGTGTGTGTGTGCGTGTGTGTGTGTATGCGCGTGCGCACGTGCGCACCAACTGAGAGTCGAAACTGACCGCGACTCGGTATTTTACACTTCAAGATATAATCAATGGAGCTGCATCAGCACACTATATACAATTTATGTATCCAAAACAGTAAGAGTATCAAAATATGCCTTTTCATTCCATGACATATATCCTGCTTTAATAATAATAATAGTTATTTTTACTGCGTTAAACAGAAAAAAATCCATTTGTATGACTGGATTGCGCATTAATTCGTTAGGTATAAATTAAAGGAAGAATTGCATACATTAGGCTACTGCTGAGAAAATCATATCTGAGATATATTAGATATTTTACATTTGCTCACTATCCTCCAAATCTCGAGAGCTGATGAAGATGCGCTGCTGTGAGCGGATTTATTAAGAAAAACAGAGAGAGGGGAGTCTGACGCGTGATTGGACAGCGAGAATCCACTACATCATCAGTCATATATGGACATGTTTCTGCTCAGGGCAGTCTCGATTCACTCACAAGTGTCAGAATGCAACAGGTTACGCGCTGCGTGCCACTGATGCGCGTGCTTGCAGCCTACAAACACAGGCGATTTTATGCAAACGCAAAGTCACTGACAGACCTCAAGTGTTTGCCTTTCCTTGAGCAGTAATTATTTGTGTGATTAACAATGTTCCCTCTAATTTTTTTTCTCGCTGAGCAAAACTTTTCTCTGTTGAGCGCACATTTTGGCCACCTGAGCAAAAACATACTTTATATCAGACCTGTACAATGAACGTAAACACAGACGCACACACAAAAATGGTTTTATCATGCAACTGTAACATTTAACTTTAATGTGCCGTTTCTATTTTATTTGACCCTTGATGTAACTTAGTGATTTATTAAATATGTTTGAAAACAAGCAGTTCAGTCACGAAATTAAGCACATTTTAGGTTACTTGAGATTTTTTCACTTTGCTGTATAAACTGTACCAATCTTTACCAAGAAATTCTATTAAAAAATAATTTCTGTCCTCCTGCAGGACAGTTCAATTCTTTATAATAATATAATATGAGCAGTTACAATGATGGTTTGGGACAACCATAATGTGTTTTTGTACAGTCAATTATTAGCAACAGACAGTGTTAAACCATTAAAATTACATGTTTATAGCTTATGAATTTCCCAGATTTTATATACCAGGAGGTTAAGATTTTTCGTGGCAAGGAGCCCTAAACCCCTTGTGAGATAAATTTTTTATTAAGTTTACATTATAATATAATAAAATATAATATAATATTTAAGTATTTAAACTGATAGCTAAATATTTTTAAGAAAAGTGAACGTTAACTCGTTTATAGTTATCTAAACATCCCTGAAACCCACACCACCACCACACACAAAAATCCATTTAAACTGAGGTACTTAGGTATTTTGAGTTTGCAAAAGCTACACCTGTGGTGGGAGTGTAATTCCACCACTTTTCATTAAAACATGACGTTTTATTTCACATTTCTTTTCGTTTCGCGTTGCCTCTCGTATTGATGTATTTAGTCCGCAAATATGACAGTATTCTTACCGCGACTGATTTGGCTCAGGGCCAGCCAGCTCACAAGCGCTCAGTCGTTCTCCTTCTATGAAACCTGTAAACAGCATTCACCGGTTCCAACACTATAGCGACAATATCTCTATAGCGGTTGTCCAGAGCACTGCAATTATTTCTCATTTAAACTACTACAATCATTTTCATGTCTGTTCTCTGTGTAACGGACGCGCTCTGTCTTTAACAGTTGGTTAGGTTGGATGCACGTCCCTTAACCCTTGTATATTCTGCGTTGTGTTCTTGTTGTGTTGAATGAAGGAAAGACACAGACCACGACCAACTGTACTGCTGGTTTCTCTTTTAATGAAGGCGAACAGCAAATTAATTTCCTCTCAGCAAACCTGGTGCAAACTGTACAATTCAACAAAAAAATACATAAGGCTCTGTCACATGCAGTCTCCTCCACACAATACACAGGTCTCAAGCTCCTCCTCTCAGCTAGTCTGGCGCAAAACGAAGGAAGCGCGTGAATGACGCCACAAAGCCTGCGACACTCTTAAAGTGACAGTACAGGTATTAACACTATGTCTGAATACAACATCCAGCCATAAACATATCTCCATATCAGGCCAGTAAAAACGCTGTCTTGCCAGTGAGAGAGTACGGTCCTGACCTTGATGACCTGCCAGATCATGTATGCCCAACAATGTTTTTTTCTTGAGACTCAGAGGCAACACATATTGACATCTTCTCTGTTTGGACACGGGATCTCTCGTCACTCGATACAACATCCCATCATGGACTTCCAACTTGTCCCATTGCTTGAACAATCTGAGGACCTTCGAATCAGCACCATGCCTTTCCCGCCTAGAGGGTCGCTTCCTGGCTGCAACAAACGGTAACACCTTAGAAATGCTGGGGTCTTGCTCTTGACTCAGCTGCAGCTCCTGAGCGGAGAACATGGGCGTAACATCCTGACCACTCGACAGCTGTTGGACGTGTTGGGTCAGATAGAGTGCCCTGGATTCTGCTGCATCAATCCAGTCACCGTGGGCCTGACAAAGAGCTCTGATCTCGGCAGAATCACACGCCACCTTGAACATTTGATGGTCCCCAGATCTGTAGCTTTGAGACTGGCAGCTGACTCTGAAAGCATCCTGCACAGAATCCTCCTCTATCCCATTAGCTTCATGAATCAGGGTGGGATATGGTTCCTTCAGCAGCCTCTGACAAATGGGCTTCGCGAAGAGGTCGCGACTCAAAGCATCAGCCACCACATTTCTTTTCCCAGGCAGGTGTTTGAGATCAAATGAGTAAGACGCAAGCTTAGAGACCCAGCGGATTTCACATGCGTCAAGCTTTGGCTTTGTTAGAAGGTAGGTTAGTGGATTATTATCCGTCCAAATTGTGAAGCTACGGCCTTTTAGCCAGTGGCTAAACTTTTCACAGACACTCCACTTCAAAGCCATGAACTCCAGTCGATGAGCTGGATACTTCTGTTGTGACACACTAAGTGTCTTGCTTGCAAAAGCAATCGGTCTGGCCTTGGACTCTCCTCGTGGCCAAGTCCGTTCAACGAAGCATCGACTGACAGAATAAATGGCTCGTCAAAGTCTGGATGAGCCAGCACAACACATCCCAACAGCATGGTCTTCAACCGGTCAAAAGCGATTCCACATTCCGCTGACCAGTCTGCAGGAGTAAGCTTGCAATAAGCACCTAGGGGCTTCTTATCTCTAGCTGACCGTCCCCGCCTCTTCTGTCCAGCCGTAAGTGCAAACAAAGGCTTCGCAATGGACGAACAGTTTGGGATGAAATGCTGGTAGTAAAATACCATGCCAAGGAAAGATTTGATTCTCCGAACAGAAGGCGTGCACTCATCGTTCTCCATGAGGTCTTGTACTGTCATCTTGGTGATGACCTCCACTTTGGCAGGATCGACAGCCACACCCTCGCCATTAATGACGTGTCCAAGGAATCTGACTTGTTCTCGAAGCAGATAGCACTTCTTCAGAGCCAGTTTCAAGTTATTCTCCCGCAACCTCTGGAACACAGTACGGAGCCTGGACAGGGCCTCATCCTCTGACGATGCAAAGACGAGAAGATCGTCAAGATAACACAGGAGTTTTGTGAAGTTCATGTCTCCAAAAATCCCAATCATCATCCTCATGAAGGATGCTGGGCTGTTACACAGTCCCTGTGGCATGCGATTATATTCATGCAGTCCAAGGGGGGTTGTGAAAGCTGTGTACTTCTTGTCGTCTTCGTGCATTGGGATATTGAAGAAGCCAGAAGTGAGGTCCATCTTACTAAAGAGGCAATTGCCACCAAGAGCAGCCAGGCAGTCCGACTGGTGCGGCAAGGGATGGGCGTCCTTTAAGGTCCGGGCATTCAGCCACCTGAAGTCAGTGCAAATCCGCAGCCCACCGTCTTTCTTCCACACCATCACCAGTGGCGAAGCATACTCGCTTGAGGACTTCCTGATAATCCCCTTTTCCTCCATATCAGTGAGAACCTGCCTCAACTTCTGATAGTGGGCAGGAGGGACTCTCCTGTACGGCAAGCGGAAAGGGCGATCGTTGGTGAGATGAATGTGGTGTGTGTATCCCTTGACCTCACCACAGTCCAATGAGTGCTTGGAGAAGATGTCTTGGTATTCAATTAATAGCTGTGTGAGCCTAGACTTACAGTCTTTACTAACCTGACATGCGTCTATGTCAGCATCACTTAAGCTCAACTCTGACAGGCTTTTAGCCAGCTGACCAGCTGAATAAGCACTGGGCAATGTGTCAAGTTTCTGTTGCGGTATGTCATGTACTTGTTTCTCCGTATGAGATTGCTGTATCTCAATGTCAGGTTGTTTGTTGTGTGCATCTGGCTGTTTTTTTCTGAAGCCACATGTAGACCCTGAGAAGCAGCTAGATCCTCGATTGCCAAGCATGGAAACACATCAGTCAATTTGCAATTTCTCTTCAGTGTGAGAGCTTTGTCAGATGGGTTAACAACTGTCATTGGTACCCATCTATCACTCCAGAGAGGTGTGACAAGATGGCCCACTAGAACACCTCGTGGCATGGCTTTGGAGTTGGTTGGTTCTACGACAACAGTGCTTCCAGGTGACATCGGCACGCTAGCAGGGAGTCTACCCCAAACCAAGTGTTCATGCCTGGGTAGAAGTATCACTGATTGGGTGAGCTTGACAGTGCCTATTTTGTCAGGAACCTCACTCCCTCTCCAGCGCTCGACATTGGTGAACATTGACAAAAACTGTTCAACATTGGGATCAGACTGATACTCCGGTCTGGAAGCCATGTTCCAATAATCATTATCACCCTTCAGAACACGAATCACATGTTTGATGACATTCGAGCCCAATATGAGATCGTCATGCTGCCCAGTCATAATCTCCAAGTCATAAAAACCCTCAGGTTGAGTCTGCAAACCACCACAGCCAATCAAAACGATATTTTCTTCAGGGTGCTGCTTCTTGGGCAAAACACCAGCAGCGCTGAGTTTCTCTACCGCATGTTCGCTGATGCTACATGCCATAGAGCCGGAGTCCAACATGCCTTTAAGCTGCACACTGTGATTGACAAGGACAGTAGCATAAAACAACTCACTGAATGCTTCGATCTTCTGTGTGGCTTGAATGACTATTCGGGTCCCCTCAGGTGCTTTGGCACAACAGTCCTCATATAAGCGAGCAGGGTCGTGTGTATCAGAGAGGGATTCATTTACAATACCCACACCGCCCCTCCCAGGGTGTGGGTTTTCTAGTTTAACTGTTGATCCGGTCCACCAGCGCTGTTGGCAGATCGAGAGCGGCGCTGGTTGGTCTGATCAGGACAGTCCCTCTTCCAGTGACCAGGTGATAAGCACTTTAAACACCTGTTCTCTCGCTTGCAGTGAGACAATGTTGAATGATCAGAAGCCCTGCATACCCTGCATACCTTTTGAAAAGAGTGAGGGACTGCAGCTTGAGCTCTGGGGTTAGCTGGCACTTGTGTATGCTGTGTAACCAGTCGGTCTAACAAGTTCACCAAACTCCTCATGCAGACATTGTCAACACTCGCAGTAGTCATGGGCACCAGAGATGGCACAGTTGGTACAGTGGTGTTTGAGGCTGGTGTATTTTCAGCCATAGGCACATGACACTGTGAAAGGACTTTGTGCTCTACTGTGCTCACCTTAAGCGGCTTAACAGTTGCAGCTTGAGTTTTCTGTCCCTGCATGTGCTCATCAAGCCTCTCTTGGATCTCACATGCCGACCATTTCTCAGCAGACTTGAACTTGAAAACACTTGCAAGAGACAGGTCTGGGCAGTATTTGATGAACATCATACTGACTTCATCATCAATGCCACGGCCTTGCCTTTTCAGATACTCATCCACTACATCAACTGTTTTGTTTAGCCGTATCCAGTATTCCATAGCATCTTCACCTGGCATGGGCAATGCATTGTAGAAATCTGCTAAAGGCATGTTTGAGTAAGTCAGTTCGCTGAAGTGTTGTTTCAGAATGTCAAAAATTACATGGGGATTTGCAGTATGGTTAATAGATGTGTCGTTACGCAGCTTTATCCTCACCACATCCCCTGCTTTGCCCATCAACTTTGCCAGGACTTCTTGTGAATGCTCAACCACTGGAATAGCTTGTTTCTTCAAATACAGAGTCATAAGATTTTCCCACTCATGAACTGTGAATTTGTCTGAGCTATCACCCCTGAATATAGGAGGCTCTCTTACGTCTGACTGCATAACAACCTTGACGTTAGGCAATGTCATCTCAGAGGGCTGTACAGGAGTACTGGTGTTATGTGCACACCTGTCAGATTTTAGCTTGGCTGCAATGGATTCACCTAGCTTCTCAGCTAACTGTGTAATGAGTGAGCCTAAGTCTGGATTCTGCTCGACTTGGCTTGGCATGGCACGATCTACATAACGTGTAGAGGTAAGCCGTGGGGTGTGTAACGCTGTGACACTAGGCCCTGGTGTTCTGGACTCTAAGGGTCGAAAGAACAAACCCCTCCCCACACCAAACTGGTCCTCCATATAGTCACCCTCAGCATTATCAATTTCACCCTCTGCAAAATATGTGTAACCCTCTGCCATATTTCAGTCACTCCATACACAGAAAAGAACTATGAGAGTAAAAAAAAATATAGTCAATAAAATAAATCTAAATCATTAAATCTAAATGACCAAACTGGAAGAGCATCAAAAAAAAAAAAAAATCTAGATAATCACATCAATCAGCAATCAATTGCACATCAGTAAAGCACTCTCTTAAATGCTGTTGTATTGAAGTCAAAGAAAATAAATATCAGGTTGCAGTCCAAGGGAATACCTGACCATGGTAAGAGGCGAGTGAATGCAACTTCCAACGGCGAACGAGCTGACGTCAATCTTCAGACCGATCCTTGAAAGGTCATGGCACCATTGTAACGGACGCGCTCTGTCTTTAACAGTTGGTTAGGTTGGATGCACGTCCCTTAACCTTTGTATATTCTGCGTTGTGTTCTTGTTGTGTTGAATGAAGGAAAGACACAGACCACGACCAACTGTACTGCTGGTTTCTCTTTTAATGAAGGCGAACAGCAAATTCGTTTCCTCTCAGCAAACCTGGTGCAAACTGTACAATTCAACAAAAAAATACATAAGGCTCTGTCACATGCAGTCTCCTCCACACAATACACAGGTCTCAAGCTCCTCCTCTCAGCTAGTCTGGCGCAAAACGAAGGAAGCATGTGAATGACGCCACAAAGCCTGCGACACTCTTAAAGTGACAGTACAGGTATTAACACTATGTCTGAATACAACATCCAGCCATAAACATTGGCAACAGAACACATCTTAAATGTATAAAAAACAATGTTCATCAGGATTTGGTGACATTTCAACCGTAAAAGTAAAGATATAATTTCAACCTGGTTACATCTTCGCGGCAATTATTTCTTCTGCGCGGCCGCGGCTTCAGAAGTGCGCGGCCGCGCACGCGCGCAGCTTAGAGGGATCATTGGTGATTAAGTGTTTTAGCCATCTGCAGTGTGTCTGACTATCAAACACAAGCAGAGGCGTCTGCAGGATTTTATCTCAGGATATGCACAGAAAAACTAAATAAACGATTGCACTGATGTGCGTTCTGTAGTTTTGGTGGGAACGATCTAATTGTGTACAAATCTACTGTCTCTTTCCTGTACACACACAATCTGATGCACGTAATTGTTTAGATAGACGTTTTGTGGCTATTTTATTTATTTATTTATTTATTTTTCTCCAGTCACTGAGCATATTTGTCCCCGAGCGCATATTTTCACTTTCAGTTCACGAATGTTTCACTTTACGAGTCGGCATGTTTGAACCCAGACCAGAACCATCAGAGAGCACATTTAAGAGGATTCGTTTCTCCAAGCACAATAGTTTTAGGTATTTTTGCAAATGTTTCAATCAAGTTTAGCTGTTTTAGAACTCATTTTGAGACTGTTTTTAAACGTTATCTGTAATTTTGTCGTGTGAGGAAAACTAAACTAGCCAATCTTTCACCCACAGCTACACATTTGACTTTACAACACACACATGCTTAACTTTATTTATTCTCATTCTCTCTTGCTTTCTCAATATGTTCTGCCATGAGTGTATATATGAATAATAAATTTAAAAATTATGTTTAAAAAAAGCATTAATAAGCACTCTTTCATGGTACACACATCTGCAGAACTCACACAAATACCAGAATATTCTACTGTATAATGAGTTTTAGACTAACTCATGTTCCCAAGCATCTGAAGTGGCATAAAAACAAGCTGAAATACATAGAAAACAAGACCATCAAACGTGTATTCAGCTGTCTTCAGAGGAGGAATCCAAAACCACAGATTCTCCAGTTTCTCTAAACAATTATTAAACCAGAACTAATCATATATGTAATTGATTATAATTCATTGTAATTAATTCACAATATATGTTTAATTCCCCCTTGGGTCATTATATGCATAATAATTAATCATAAAGCTTTATGATTAATTATATTCACATTTTACCCATAAATTGATTAAATAACTGTACTTATCGCTAAACTCATCTGTCGAGTAATAAAAACTCCTTAATCACCGCAACGCTTTTACATTTCAAATCCATCAGTTCTCGCCATCTAAAGCCGAGCTAATGTTGATTCTTGTTTTATTACGAGCTCTGTCGCGTTCTCTTTTCTCTAGCAGACTCTCCACTGTGTTTGTTTAAAACAGGCGATTCTCCAGAGGTTGGAGATTTCGCTGCTCCTGCTCCTAACCCTTCAACGTGTTTCTGTTCTATGGGTGACCGGGCTTTTTCTTCTTTTGCTCCTAAACTCTGGAATGCTTGGGTGCAATAATCTCAAGCTTTTGAACAAGTGCACTACCTCAAGGTGGTTTTGTTAATGTAAAAATATACCTTATTGTCATGTTCGAGCCTTGTTATATTTATCTTTTGATGATTACAATTTTAAGGCCCGATTTGCTCTAGCAGTTTTTTCTCTGTGGTATTGAATATCAATATAAGTATCGTAGGTATAGTGTCAAAGTTAGAAATTCCAGTATTGTGACAACATGAAACCTTAACACAGCATTGTCACGCACACAGAAGAGGACAGATGAGGTGAGCAGCAAACAAACAGTGCTTTATTGGAGGTATTAGAGAACAGGCTAAAAGTGAACAGGTAAGAGGAAACAGTCACTGAATGGCAGATGGTGAACTTAGCTGGTGGTAATACAGTCCATGTATTGCAGTGAAGACGGTGATGCAGGCTGAGTGGAGAATCCAGGGAAACGACACAAGGAACAGAAGACAGGAGATAAATCAGGATCACTGGTAAGTAGTGATGGCCGATTTCGAAACACTGCTTCATGAAGCTCAGAATCTTTATGAATCTTTTGTTTCGAATCAGTGATTCAGAGCGTGTATCAAACTGCCAAAGTCACGTGATTTCAGTAAACGAGGCTTCATTGCATCATCACGTCAACAGATTGAAATTGGTTCACCGGTAGAGGGCGATGATAAAGTGAAAGTGAAAAGAGAACTATTGAACAAGTTTCTGTGGGCTTTACCTGATCTCTGATCAGTTTTATACATTTGTAGATGTTTTAATTAGACATTAGAATAGTTAAAATGAATGATAGTAGTTATTAATCTCTTATTGGCCTGTTTATCTTGAGCCACTGAACAGAGAAACAAGCCTTGGAAATTGATAAAAGAACACATATTACACACACAATCTATATTTAATTTTATTAGATGATTAATTGCATTTGATAGATTTTACTTTCAATAAAACTTTTGCAATACATATGTAAAAGGTGTTTTTATGCATGTTTGGCCTGAGTTTTGTTGCATTTACACTGTTCTGACCACTAGGGGTCACCATGGAGACGGGTGTCAGATTGTTTCAAAGCCTCGACAAATTACGACACATTTGCTTCAACTACTTCAGTGTTTCACAAAGCCTCGATCTGCCCATCACTAGCTAGAGTAACAGGTAGGGTCGTGAAGATTATCACACAAGTTGACGTACACTAGACATACTAATACACATCGACAGGACCAGACAAGGGAGCGCAGGAGAAGAGAGTCTTTATAGAGAGAGCAGGTAATGATGTGCAGGTGTGGATCAGGAGGGATGCTGGGAAATGTACTGTGGGGAAGGTGACTGAGCTGGTGGCTGATAAGCATGCATAGTAGGAATATTATTAGATACAAACATCTGGCTTTCACTTGTCCACATTGGGAGCTTAACCCTCTGGAGTCTGAGGCTGATTTGAGGCCTGGAGAAGTTTTGACATGCCCTGACATTTGTGCTTTTTGTCAAGAATAAAAAGCCCAAGTTCCTGGAGTTGAAGAAGTCATTCAAAATAATTTTTTTGTTTTAAAGAGATCTGGCATTAAGTAGTGCAAATGTAACTGGCGATGAAGCTGAAGTTGTTGGCACATTGGCCAACAGTCTTAACAGATGAATAGTCCAGAGAGCGGATGTGGTCAAGATTAATACCGCCCCTCATAGCCACTGGCTTGTTGGTACAGCGACGAGCAGTTGACCAAAATGACAGGATACAGTCAGAGGTGGGTAGTAACGAAGTAAATTTACTTTGTTACATTTACTTGAGTAGTTTTTTGGAAAATTTGTACTTTTTAGAGTAGATTTAAATGTGGGTACTTTTACTTTAACTTGAGTAGATTGTAGGGGTGGCACGGTACATGAAAACACACTCGAACTGTTCGGTTCGCTTGTCTCGGTTCGGTTCTTGTGTGCGTCGCACGGTTCGACGCATGCGCAATGTATCCCCGTCCTCAGTTTCGCATGAACATACATAAAGACAATAAAAGTGAAGTAGTGCAGCAGAGATGGCAAGTGGAGGAGATAAAGAAGGCTGCCCGGAGTTGGCGGATGCGCCCGTGTCGTTCAAATCCGGTGTGTGGGAACATTTCTTCAATTGTTTAGGGAAGTTCGCGAGTGCGTGTCTAAAACTAGAGTATAACGCAGCCTTGATCAAACAAGTTGGTAAAACTGTCTAAATTGGTTCGCGAATCAGTTTGAATGATTCATTTCCTGCACGCACTGAATCATCTGAAGCGGTTTCTCACTCGGAGCGTTGAATAAAGTGGCAGTGGATCTACAGTCAATTAAAAGCTAATCTGCAAATGCATCCAATTGTTTGCCAGTGATGAAGATCTTTATTAGCTGATCTGCGTATGCTGTCTGTGTTCATTTGATTTCAATTCATACAGCCAATAGCCAGCATTTTACAACCAAGCAGATTATTCCTACGCCACGATAACAAAGTATGTAGCAATTCTTTACCCTTTTTATGAACATATATCTTAATTTATACATTAAATAAGCTACCATTGTTCAGAGAGTATGAAATGGTAATTTGTGGATAGCCTATTGCGCAGTGGCGGCGCCGACGACCTGTTCATCTTGAAAATTAACGCCTTTGCGTAGACACAATTAACCAGTTTACTCGCGCCTGCTGAAATATATTTGATTACATTTTGGAGAACAGACCGAAGAAGATCCATCAATGTGCATTTGTGATCAGATGTTCAGAGGTTATGAGCGCGAGCACACAGTTTCTCTCTTCTTTCAAATACAGCTGTATACGTTATTGTAGCAAAAGACATGCAATGATATTTTGGCTACAGATGCCAGAAATAATGCTTGTCTCTTCTGTGTTTGTTGCAAAGATGCTAATTATGATAATAATCATTGAGAGCATATGTCGTAATTTATATATCTAAATTACGACATATGCTCTCAATGACAAATGCGGAACAGTTGGTTCATGCATTCATGACCTCAAGACTAGATTACTGTAACGCTCTACTGGGTGGTTGTTCTGCTCGGCTTTTAAACAGACTACAGTTGGTCCAAAATGCGGCAGCTAGAGTTCTTACTAGAACTAGAAAGTATGACCATATTAGCCCAGTTCTGTCAACATTACATTGGCTCCCTATTAAACATCGTATAGATTTTAAAATCTTGCTACTTACTTATAAAGCTCTAAATGGTTTAGCTCCCCAGTACCTAAGTGAGCTCTTAATGCATTATAGTCCTTCACGTTTATTGCGATCTCAGAATTCAGGCCAGTTGATAATACCCAGAATATCAAAATCAACTGAAGGCGGCAGATCCTTTTCCTATTTAGCATGTAAACTCTGGAACAATCTTCCTAGTATTGTTCGGGAAGCAGACACACTCTGTCAGTTTAAATCTAGACTAAAAACACATCTCTTTGCTCTTGCATACACATAACACATTATCAATACATTAACATTTTTCAAATCCGTTAAAGGATTGTTACGCTGCAATAATTAGGTCGGCCGGAACCGAGAACATTTCCTATAACGCTAGATATACCTGTACATCAGAATAAGAATGGCATCTACGCTAATATCTGTCTCTCTGCTTATCCTGAGGTTTGCCGGGTGCTGGATCCAGGCCGTATCCAGATCAGATGGAGAACCAGTGTCTGGACCTGACTACAACGTAGCCCAGGAGACAATGGGCCTAAAGATACAATTCTGGCTGCATCTATAATTCAGATTTTTAATCCCCGTATCCGCTTACATATATTTATATATAATCTATTTTTAATCTTTATAATAAAAATGTATAATTCAGATTTTGATCTCCATATACATTTACATATATTATATATATATCTTCCAAGGGGTTTTTTCCCTCCTAGGACTTTTTTCCCAGTGTTAGCACGCTGGGTTTTTCTCCTAGGGGTTTTTTCCACCCCTGGAAGTCAGCCGACATTGGCTTAATGTAGCACCATCTTGTATATGTTACATATTACCACGCTTGTTTGTACAGTTTATTTTTAACCACTTCCCTTTTTTCTGTGCTTCTAACATGTAAAGCTGCTTTGAAACAATTACCAATTGTAAAAGCGCTATATAAATAAATTTGACTTGACTTGACTAATAATTTAAATATCTAAATAATGCAATTATATTGTAGCTCGTTACTAGTTACTTTGTATATATATATATACACAAAGTAACTAGTAACGAGCTACTTGAGTAGATTTTCATTGGATACTTTTTTACTCATACTCAATTAACTATTAAGATTATTTTACTTTGAGTAAATATTTCTATAAGTAGGGTACAATGGGGCTAAAGGCTGTTTATTTTGGTAAATAAAAGAATTAATTTGTGTTTAATAAATATACTGTCATTAAAATAGGCCTATGTTAATATAAAAATATATTTTAAAAAATACATGAAAAGTCAGCCAGCGAATCATTATCATGTTAATTATTGTGCCTTTTGCCCCAACAGCAGCGGCGCTTTTTACCCCAAATACCCCAGACTTTTACATATTCTTCCATTATTGAAAACTGTTGAATTACCTTGAACAAAACTGAAAATCAATAAGAAGATATTTAGGAAAGTGCTGCGGCAAGTTTTTGTGCCATCTAGTGGTTTAGAGGAAAATAAAATCAAAGGTGCCTTTAGCCCCATTGTACCCTACTTGTACGGCTGGTATGAGACTTCTCGAATCTACGACGAGACCCCCGATGAACATAACGGGGTCGACGTGCAATTCCTAACTAAGTACAGTTTTTGTAAGTTTTTGAATTCAGACAAAAGGCCGAATTCAAGTTTAAATGTTTGTAGGCAGTATAGAAATACATCCTATTCGTGCCGATGTATTCATCCACACGGACGAATCATAAAGGGTTCAATACAAATAAAAGTCCAGTTCATTAAAACAGTATAAAAATAAAATAAAAATCGCCAGAACCAACCCATCTACACAGACTGGCTCAGCGCGAGGCCAAATCACAGCAGAGAGGCAATCGACAGGAAGTACAGGACCGGGCAGCCTTCGGTCTATTTATTTTCCTATTATCACATTAATTTACCTATTCATTTATTCATTTTTAATTTCTACAGGTTTTCTCCAGGATTCTGCGGTGAAAAGTAAAGGTTTGAGGAGGAGCTCAGCGAGGGGCGAGGCGTGAGAGGACGCACTGGATGATTTCGATTCAGCGATGCAAACAGCCTTCATATTTTAAATAATTAAACTAATGTAAATGATAACGTTATATGAATCAGAAAGCCTGTTTTTAGACATTTACTGTAATCTACCTGATCAGAAGCATCATTTATTAAGAACATTTTACTGGGGCACGTGCGACACCCCTGATGTGAAAAGAGAGAAACCGTGGAGTGATAATTATAAATTATCATTATCATTCACAAATAAATAAATCAAAATCAAACAAACAAAATAAACCTTTCTAACACTTTTATTAGCCTCCATTAAACCTTTCTAATGGAAAGTAAATGAATCAAAGTAGCTTGTTTCTTCTACATTGATTCTTCACATGCTGGTTCATTTCACACACACAAAGGGCTTCTCTTCTTTACAGTTCGCATCATTCCAGTTCCCATCTGTTGAAAGACAGAAAAAATATAGTTGTTTTTATCATTTGTGTATTATGAAAAAACTAAATACTCTTTATTTAGTATGGTAGACACAGAAATATTAGTATTTGATGTCTAGAAAACAATCAGCAACAATGTTTTGTGATGAATGTTCGCAAAACATTTTTAACTGTGATGAAAAGTTATTTTCTAGCTTCTGGATATACAGTATGACATGAAGCAGTTTCTGCTAATCTTCTGATGTATGGTCTAACACAATTCAGATTGACGGATCATTTATCATGTTATTTCATGAGGATTAACAGAAGTTACTTACTGACAGAGTTCATCTCAACGCAGTACTCATCTTTACTGTAACTGGGTTCTCCAGGAGACCATATTTGATAGTTCATACTGGTTCCATCACTCCAGAACCAATAAATATACTATGAACAGAAGAGAAAAAAACAGCATTGTGTTTATGTCCACAGCTTTACATGGCTTTGTTTTATCTTTATTTATCTAAAAGATGATTCCTCATGAACCCTAACCCCACTTTAAACATGTCAGAAATCTAAACAGAAATGAACAGAAATTGTTTCACAGAAAGGGTATCAGTAAAGAATATGTGAAAACTGTGTAAGAAAGTGTTAAATCACTCAGTTATCTCTATCAGCCACACTATTTCACATCGAGTTTCACAATACTCGAGTATGACATCATCATGGTGAGCGGTGCCTCTCATGGCTGCCAATGCACTAAACTAACTGTTCTGAGGAGCAAAACTACATGATAAAAACACATCTATGCTCTTGCATTTTGAAAAACGTATTACATGAGTTTTAATGTAACTGTAAATGCCCAGTAGCACAGAAAGTATGATGGAAAATGATTACTTACATCAGCAACATGATGGAGTCCGATCCAGGTACGTGTTGATGCATGAGTTGTGCGTCTAATCAGGTTCTTTATGAACATGTACTCATCATGGCTGTATACAGAAGCAAGGTTCCCACCATAGATCAAACAGTATTTCTGTAGAGGCAGAGACATGAGCAAACATATATTTTGTTTTTAACCTGAGGAACAAGTTGAAATGACTTTCCTATGATAACTGACAGGTGTCACAGATGTTTACAGAGTTAAGCCAAGAATATTCTTATGATTTTATGTCATATCAGAATCTGAATGTATCATACCTCGGCTGAAGACCATATTTGAAGATTATTATAAAAGTTGAAGCATCTGCATCCAAAGGCAGTCCATCCTGTCTCACAGGCTGTTAAAATTAAGTTTTGTTTGTTATTATGTTATTACCATTAATGACCTTTCATGAAATTAAATTAATAACTTTCATTTAAAGGTACACTATGTAACATAACATGTGGCTAAAAAAAAAACGTGACTATCACAAGTTTGAGAGTGTTACAACATTTTCCAGTTTACTGTACATAGAATAGTGACATTTACCTCATCTAAAGTACTGTGTGTAAGTTTAAATCCCCTGTAAATGATTCTTTCAGCTCTCTCTCGCTCAGATTTTGACTGGTGTGTCATTTTACTACCTAATGTTGTCATTGTTAAACGTTTTGAGAAATGTGTCTTTGTTTTGAGAAATGAACGAATGGTTTGGGAAACTGGGCCAACTGAATCACTCAGCTCTCCAAAGTCATTTTCCGATTCACGTACAAATAGGGGGAAAGTGAACTTGGCTGTGCTGTGTTTTTGACTCTCAAAGAACCGGTTCATAAGAGTCATTTGTTAATGAAGCACACTACACATGGGCGCATTGCAACCGTCATGAACACAGTTTATTGGAAGACGTGTTTTCTTGCCATATTACACATTATTTTGTGTTATGCTGACTTTTTTAGGTCATCACATTGAAACGCCACTGCTTACATTTATATTTTATTCTGAGATAATTTTGGGGTGACAGATGGGGTGGCAAAGCTTTTTCTTAGCCACCCTGGTAGATCCGCCCCTGGAGCTACATATGGCAGTCTATATGGTCCTGGAATTAAATACCTCAAAAATTCCTTAATCACCGTGTCGATTTTACAACATTTCAGATCCATCAGTTCTTATCATCTCCTAAAGCCAAGCTAATGTTGCTTCTTGTCTTTTGTACTATACTAGACATACACACTGACAAGAGAAGAAGACAAGAGAAGACTTACTGCCACAATGTTTATTCTTTTCAACTGGACGTGTTTCCACTTAAAAAAAAGAATTACACATTTTTAAAACAGAACTGCTAGCAGTAGTGCAACTACAACTACTAATAAACATATACTGCAAATTAACATATTTGGTGTTGTATATGATTGTCAAAATAATATCATTCCTAAGAATCAACAACGTTAGCTGATATAATGATATAATTATTGTTTTATTGTCTTAATATTATCATAATCATTAAATAAATAATAATTAGAATGAATAATTACTCAGGTGCACATACTGTATTAGATCATTCCTGCTTCTGATCAGTCATTACAGTGTTAAAATAAAAGTTAAAATAACAGTTCTGATGTGAGACGTGGAATAATAGTTTTACCTGAAGCATTCAAAGCGACCAGAAGACCGAGAGACAGATAGACAGTCCACAACGCCATCGTTTCTCAGAGAACACTGGAACTCTGACTAGATTAAAAACACAATTATACACAAATAATTATTACAAAGATTTGTATTTTTGTGACAAGAACCAGTAGATCAATGTGTACAAACAATGTTTTTATATAGTTTGTTCTTGGTGGATCACAGAGCCAGTGCAAGATGAGCATTTGTGGATAAAGAGAAGATTTATTTTTGTTTTTTTTAGGAAATGAGCAATCGTTTCTCTAGATAAGACCCTTATTCCTCATCTGGGATCATGTAGAGCTCTTTGAAACTGCAATTTGGACCTTTAAGTCCTCTGCAGTTTTTTTCCCTGTGGTATTGAGAATGGTATCGAATATCAATATTATTATCAAAGTTAGAAATTCCAGTATTGTGACAACATGAAATTATATAATTCCTTAACACAGCATTGTCACGCACACAGAAGAGGACAGATGAGGTGAGCAGCAAACAAACAGTGCTTTATTGGAGGTATTAGAGAACAGGCTAAAAGTGAACAGGTAAGAGGAAACAGTCACTGAATGGCAGATGGTGAACTTAGCTGGTGGTAATACAGTCCATGTATTGCAGTGAAGACGGTGATGCAGGCTGAGTGGAGAATCCAGGGAAACGACACAAGGAACAGAAGACAGGAGATAAATCAGGATCACTGGTAATTAGTGATGGCCGATTTCGAAACACTGCTTCATTAAGCTCAGAATCTTTATGAATCTTTTGTTTTGAATCAGTGATTCAGAGCGTGTATCAAACTGCCAAAGTCATGTGATTTCAGTAAACGAAGCTTCATTGCGTCATCACGTCAACAGACTGAAATTGGTTCACCGGTAGAGGGCGATGATAAAGTGAAAGTGAAAATAGAACTATTGAACAAGTTTCTGTGGGCTTTACCTGATCTCTGATCAGTTTTATACATTTATAGATGTTTTAATTAGACATTAGAATAGTTAAAATGAATGATAGTAGTTATTAATCTCTTATTTGCCTGTTTATCTTGAGCCATTGAACAGAGAAACAAGCCTTGAACATTGATAAAAGAACACATATTACACACACAATCTATATTTAATTTTATTAGATGATTAGTTAATTCCATTTTATTGATTTTACTTTCAATAAAACTTTTGCAATACATTTGTAAAAGGTGTTTTTATGCATGTTTGGCCTGAGTTTTGTTGCATTTACACTGTTCTGACCACTAGGGGTCACCGTGGAGACACGTGTCAGATTGTTTCAAAGCCTCGACACATTACGACACATTTGCTTCAACTGTTTCAGTGTTTCAGGAAGCCTCGATCCGCCCATCATTAGCTAGAGTAACAGGTAGGGTCGTGAAGATTATCACACAAGTTGACATACACTAGACATACTAATACACATCGACAGGACCAGACAAGGGAGTGCAGGAGAAGAGAGTCTTTATAGAGAGTGCAGGTAATGATGTGCAGGTGTGGATCAGGAGGGATGCTGGGAAATGTAGAGCAGGGAAGGTGACTGAGCTGGTGGCTGATAAGCATGCATAGTAGGAATATTATTAGCAGTGCCGGCTAGGTAAGAGTTTTTTTGGTGCCCCCTTATATTGCGATTTATCCAAAGGGGCAAATCTAGAAAAATATTTATAGGGTGGCAAAGGGGTGGCAACTCCAAAGCAAGTGCCCGTGCTTAGTTTTTGGAGATTTATAGTCTTACATACACAATTGTGTTCACAAACATTGCATTACCAGAAAGTATCTATATACTGTTTAAAATTACTAAATAACAAAATTTCAATATCCATCATGGCACCAAGTAAATACACTATATGAAAAACTTCTAAATGTGTGCTTGTATCACTAAAGGAGATGAGCAGTTTTATTAATATTACACAGGCTACTTCAATGGTATAAATCACATTTTAGAGCAAGTTAAAGAGCAACAAAACAATTTTTGAGTTTCTGTTATTAACAGAGGTGGGAATGTCACCCAGAACACACTATCAACTACATACTCTAGCAACACCCCAGCAACTGCATAGCAAGAGCCTAGCAACCACCTAGAATCTCCTAGCAACCACATAGCAACACTTTAGCAATCATCCACAACATCTATATTCTGGACTAACTGACCAAAGTTCTTACATTTTTTAAACAAGACTTGAAGTTGGGTTTATGACAAGCCAACATAAATTTGTCCTTCAAACTTTTCAGTCTCTATTGTTTTTCTTGATTGCTAATGCACAATTCATGAAACAATTCAACATTTTCTCACAACTAAACACAATATCAAAACTATACACCAACTTGCACAAACCTCAAACGTCCAGGTCAAAATAAAATGTTCTAGTCAAAAACTTATTCTTGTCTGACAAAATCAAACTTTGGCATCGGATGACACACAAAACATAACAAATACACAGACTACTGCACTGCCCAGTGAACACTAGTGAGATCAATTCATATAACATGGTAACAAAAATACCTCTATTTCATTTTACTATTGTAAATTGATCTTGCAGTAGATAAAAAAGCATGAGAGAAATAAGTATGAACTTGGTATGCACCACAATACAGTATACTTTCAATTACAGTAAAACTAAATTCAGCATCCTCTGCACATTTGGCTAAATTTCATTACAGTATATAAGGTACTATAGCAGTGTATTGGTCTTCTGACACAAGACTATATCCCTAGGCAATCATTTCTCAACGCTGCAAAAAAATACAGTATACATCTAACAAATGGCTAAGAAAGTTGACAATCACAACACTGAGGGTGTACAACGTGAAATTTCCCGCATCTAAAGTACTGGTACTGTGTAAGTTTAAAACCCCTGTAAATTATTCATTCAGCTCTCTCTTTGTTTTGATAACTGAAGGAATGGTTTGGGAAACTGGGCCAACTGAATCACTTTTAATGTGTTAGCAATCGAGAAAAACTAAAATACGTTTAGATTCTTACTTACTCTGCTATTATTTTCTGTGATCGGATCATCGGGATCTCCGTATTGATTTCATGTTATTGGTTCATCGGATGGCAAAAATACCTTTATCCATGATGAAAGTGGAGCGGGCGGTCGCTGAATCAGCTCGCCAAAATGATGAAAAATTATGAAAATTAATCTCAGACATATTCGGATGAGATTACATTTCTCACAGGACTTCTGAGTTAGCCGGGAAGCAGTAATTTTCCGATTAACGTACAAATATGGGAAAAAATCGTAAGTGAACTTGGCTGCGCTGTGTTTTTGACTCTGAAAGAAGCGGTTCATAAGAGTCATTTGTTTATGAAGCACACTGGGCGCGTTGCGTGCAACCATCATGCACAGTTTATTGAAAGACGTGTTTTCTTGCCATTACTTTGCGTTACGCAATTTTTTTAGGTCATCATATTGAAGCGCTGCTCCTGAAAAGCAGTACTTGAAACACTGCTTACATATTTTATTCTGTGATAATTTTGGGGTGGCAGATGGGGTGGCAAAGCTTTTTCTTTAGGGTGGCAGATGCCACCCCGGTAGATCCGCCCCTGTCCACGCATCCGGCCTCTTTGACGCCCCCTAGCGAGATTGCGCCCTTAGCATTTGCCTATACTGACTATATAACGGGCCGGCTCTGATTATTAGATACAAACATCTGGCTTGCACTTGTCCACATTGGGAGCTTAAGCTAAATTCTTAAAGCATCATTACATGCCAGCTAGAGCTTTTTCATTGTAGCATTACTATATTTACACCACAAGTGGTGAGAGAGAAGTAAAGTGTTATTTTAACATCATCTGTACACATATATAATTTACAAGCAGACATATTTGCCTGTCCATACATAGAGCTGTCTCTGTCAGGATTCTGAGAAGGAAGGACACAGATGCAGGTGATATTTTTTTAACAAAAGACAAAACACAAATGTGTTATGCTGTCAATAATAGTTCTTAGAGAGAAAATCAGAACTGGAAAAAATCAGCACTGGCAGGTCACACTTACAAAAAAATATCGTAATCGGCCAAGATAATTGCAATCTGTGCATCTAATTAATCCATAGCTGCTTCTCAATCAAAACGTAAGAAGTACAAAAGTAACAAATATTTAAAAAATGTAACAAATATTTTCAATTGTCTCTAATCAAGCAGATTTGTACTTTATATGCACCAACAGTTCTCGTGTTACTGCGTCACTCCAGCAGCTAATGCAATCCACGGGAAAAAGCAAAAAACTCTTAAACTGTGAAACACGGGTCAAAGTTCACAAAAACAGTGATTACATCCTTTAACTGACTTAAACACCCCAATAAACTTCAATTGAGGTAACCTTCTCAACATGACTCAACACACACTTCTACGTGCAACAGCCTCAACGCCCGTCAAAAATAAAAGTCTTCCAAAAATAATCACTTTTCAAAATGACTTAATCATGTTCTGCTTGCATCATCGATGAGGTGTATCCTCCAACATTAGCTACTGTTGAATGCATTAAAACATGTTAAGCGCTTCTGCATTGAGCATTTTAGCATCATTAATTCACTGAACAACATAAAACATAATCGACATTCTGAATAACCAAATAATAATAATGAAAAAAATCTAAGCTCTGTTCTGGGAATGTTCCAACAGAACTAACATTCCCAGAATGCCCCACAAATAAAAAATGACTAAATGGGTTTTAGTCGGCTAAACGTGAAATTAATGTAAATGTAGTAAAGTCAAACCTCAGGAAATGTGCTCCGAACAGCAAACTGAGTGTTTCTGCTGGATAGTATATCAGAGATGTGTCTTGTTTTCTTGAACTCTTGATGTATTCTTTTCCCACTACATTGTGGGCTTAAATAAGTGTACTCATGTTACGTAAGATGCCTGTCAGCCAATCAGAAAGGATCTGCATGTTACTGAGATGTCTGATCTTTCTAAATCACATGACTCTCAGAAAAAACACCACAGAAGTAATTTCACAATTGTTCGAAGCCATGTATTTCATCTTTCAGTTGTCTACTTTAATCATTATCTAATGATTTCCAAAGGTATCATTGTGTAGCGGTTGTACAGTTATTAATCAATTTATGGGTTATATATATATATATGAATCATAATATTATAAAGCTTTATGATCAATTATGATGCATATATCAACCCTAGGGGGAATTAAACATATATTGTGAATTAATTACAACGAATTATAATCAATCACGTATATGATTAGTTCTTGTTTAATAATTATTTAGAGAAACTACGTTCGTCCAGCAAACCTAGCTCCTCCTAGAATGTTATAAGCGGGGTTGTTCTCTGGCCACGAGAACAATTCCTATTATAGCATCAAAGCCTAAAGCGATCAAAGAATGTTAAAGTGACCTGGTTTTGGTTGAAATGAGCAAAAAGAACAATCGAGCATGAATAATGTGTTAAATATATGCAAACTACGACTACAGAGGTTATACGGCTATACATTAGGATATACACATATATACAAGAGTGAAAGTAGGAAAGAGAGAAGGCATGTAGCAAAACCTAACAGTCCTTGAAAGCCAGCACAGAAATCAGTTTCATGATCTAAGATTCAGAAACGGTACTTGCGTCAGTTTGCTTGCTGGTTTCAGTTCAGTGCTGCTGCAGTTCATTGGCTTCTTCCGTTTCCGCAGGAGGGTTTGAACTGAGCCCGTGAAAGTTAGTTTTGCGGAAGAGATGGTGGTCCCGAAAGATGAGCGCAATGGAAGCGCGTTGCCGTGACGTCCGGGAGAGACGTGCGTGAGTGGGCGATGGATGATTCAGGGCAGTCGGGAGAACACACGAAAGAATCCTGGTGCTCCTCTTTTATGACAGATAAGCCGACACACCTCCTTGAGGTGGAATAGCCAATAACATTGTTGCAATGTTGGCGGGCAAGCTCTTCCTTTGTCTGGTCTCCTAGCTGAATTTGCATAATTGATGACTATCAGATCGGATTTCGAGATGGAGTACTTTCTTCACAATATCATTAAACCAATCGAACAATGCATTTGACAGCCATGTAATATACATAGATGAATGAGACGTGGAAATAGCTTTAAAATGAATCTAAACTTGATATATAAGAAAAGCATGTAGAAGGAGTTATGGTTTACAGACAAAATTCCATCATTAAAATGAACACTAGTACAAATGCACTCATTTAAACTAAGTCTAAACACTAGGAAGCATACATGCACTCGATATACATGATGGGTACATTTTGGCATAGTTGTATTTTACATATACAGTCAATAATGTATGTTTGTGTGTTTTTGTGTGTCTGTGTGGTGTGTATGTGTGGAATTTGTCTGGTCAGTCTCTGGGCCCACACCAGGGGGGTGCTCCTTTTGAAGTCTCCAAAGTTAGGAAGTTGGAGTTTTCTGTTTAACCTCACGGGTCCACAAACCTGCCAAAAGTCACAGTCGGCCGGAGCCGATTTAGTGATTTAAAAACACAGTTCATCAGGTTAAAAGCATTCTGAAAATTCCAAAGTTTATTGACTCTGAACGGATCCATCCAGACTTTACAATTGTGTAATGATTTTACTTGTTGAGGCATATGACTATTAACTAATTGTTAAGTAATAAGTAATATTAGTAGGATTGTCAACCATAATCATAACCACAATAATAAATTACTTAATAATGAGCTGGAAGCTGAAATACATGTCTTTGACCCATTAACACATTAATGTACACTATTAGTACATGTTGTTAAGGAATGAATACCTGATGAATAATTAGAAATTCACATTTTACTTACTTCAGTAATCACCTATAGGGTCAGATATACTAAACAGGGTAAATTAGCAAGAGAATGCAAGTTTTGCGCTGGTGAAAGCTGTTAGTGAATCTGTTACAGACCACAGATCCTACTCCCACCCACGCCGGTTCCGTTTGGAATGTTGATTCTCAGTTGATATCAGCAGAAAACAAGTTAGAAAGCTGATTCTGAACATGCAAGTGTGAATCTTTTACTCCAGATTCATGCATTAAACACACAGACTTCATTCAGTTTGAGTCACACTAAACAAGCCATTGATCAGGACATGGACAGTCTCTTTAACAAATAAAGATCTGAAGGTAAATGTGGCTTGAACCAATTGCAAACATGATATGCAGTCAACTTGGGTTATTATTTTTTTTTTACCCATGTTCTGTCTTCTTCTAGCACTCTTGCACTTCTTCACTGTAGTCTTCATCTATCTCATCTCCGTTGGTGATTTCAACATGTTTTCTTCACCCCCTATCTCATCTCCGTTGGTGATTTCAACATGTTTTCTTCACCCCCTGTATCCTCTCGATAAGCTCTGTTGTTGGTTACAAAACATTAAATTCAGGAGCCTAACTTTCACAACTTTTGCTCATCTCATGCTGAGTCAAGTCAAATACATTTGTTTCTACATTAACACCATTTTAAGGATTGCAGGTACTTTCTCAGCAGCATTCAAACATCTTTATATGGCTTTAACTAGCAAATAACATTTCTTTGCAACAGATAAATAGCACATAAACTCATGCCATAGCGACGTCTTACACTCGACGCAGAAGTATAAATCAGCCTTTAGCCTCCCATAATCCACTGGTCATAATGATTTCAGGAGAGTCCAGAATAAATCGAAATGTAACATTTATTTGTCAGGTTAAAATGTATCATGCCAATTACACAAATAACCAATTAGAAGCCAATTCAGAAATCATAAATACATAACATCAGTTGCTCAAAGATGACTCTATGAGTCAGAATTGCATATACACACAGTGGTGGATTCGTGTTTTTAAGACATTCACCCAAAATTATATCATTTACAAAGAGTGGTTTTGAAGAAAGGGATCGTATATTCAGCAACCCAACTTATCATTTGTTCCTCCATGGCCGCCCATGGCTCCTGACCCTCCATGGCCTGCCAAGGCTCCTGACCCTCCATGGCCTACCATGGCTTCTGACCCTCCATGGCCTGCCAAGGCTCCTGACCCTCCATGGCCTGCCAAGGCTTCTGACCCTCCATGGCCTGCCAAGGCTCCATACCCACCATGGCCGCCCACGGCCTCTGATCCACCATGGCCTGCCATGTCTCCTGACCCTCCATGGCCGCCCACGGCCTCTGATCCACCATGGCCTGCCACGTCTCCTGACCCTCCATGGCCTGCCAAGGCTCCAGACCCACCATGGCCGTCCACGGCCTCTGACCCTCCATGGCCTGCCAAGGCTCCATACCCACCATGGCCGCCCACGGCCTCTGATCCACCATGGCCTGCCACGTCTCCTGACCCTCCATGGCCTGCCAAGGCTCCAGACCCACCATGGCCGTCCACGGCCTCTGATCCACCATGGCCTGCCAAGGTTCCTGACCCTCCATGGCCTGCCAAGGTCCATACCCACCATGGCCGCCCACGGCCTCTGATCCACCATGGCCTGCCAAGGCTCCTGACCCTCCATGGCCCGCCATGGCTGCCTGGACCCATGGACCTGTCCTGGAGACCTCCGTTCCTGTCCACTCTTCTCCCTGCACCTGCGTGAGGTCTCCAGTGCGCCCACCCCCCTCCCCGGTTGTTCCATCTACGGTGTGAGGCCGCGCCTACCGGGAGGGGGAGGTACTGTCACAGTTCCCTCGTCTCCTGAACTCCATTTCCCAAGATCCTCCTGTCTCCACACCTGCACTCACTTCCCTCGTCATCTCCCCATCATCACTCATCACCTGCACCTGGACTTGATCATCTGCACTCCCTTTATAATGGACTCACTCCATTCACTCCCTGTCCGTTCTTAATGTTATTCAATGTGTGTATTGCGTGTTTCTCCTGAGTTTGTGAATAAATACCCTGTTTGTGGATATCCGATTACATCTCGTCTCTACAGCACCAGTACACGTAACAGTAGGTTTAATTTTACAGTTAAAATGGGCCATAAAAAGAGATTCAGCTCACACTTAATAAAGTAAAAAATGATGAAATGCTCATGAGAAGGACACAATAATAATGCAATACTAGAAATTGCTAAATTAAGGTGTGACCAATGGACAGCAACAGTGAAACCGTTACAGATCGCTTATCTTTATTCTGCCTGCTCTCTTTCAGCTGGTTGTGTAAAGCTGTGGTGAAATGAGTAATCATTTCAGTTTATTTAGTAAAGATTGTGTGTTGTTCAAAGTTCATAGTCATTGTTCTGACTTCATGAAGCCTCATGGTGTGAATGAACATCAAACTGACTAGAACAAACTCTTTGAAATGTATATATGATACTGGTTCCCATTCAGTCGGTCACGTTCGACGTACGTAGGGTTGCCACCCATCCCTTGAAATACGGAATCGTCCCGTATTTACAGGCAAAATGAAGTCAATACGGGACACGATTTGTCCCGTATTTTACATAGGTCCACATTATGCAACATCCCATGCAAATCATTGTGTGAAGACGTGTCCTATTCTGCCCCTGATTGGGTAATACTCACTGCCATCATTGGTTTGTTTCAGGTTCACGGGCCGTGAATCACGGCCAATCAGAGTCAGAGGAGGGCGGGACGCCGCCTCGCCGGTTCTTTTGTCAGAGAATCCAGTTGAAATGATGGCGGATGCAGGTCCAGATTTTTTTTTTGTCACCACATTTTTTTTAATTGATAATGTTTCATATGCTGCCTATTAAGAAATAATGTTAATAATGTACATTAATCATGTTATGGTATGATTTGTTTATTAAGGTTAAGTTGTACAGTCAGACACATAAGCATTACTTTAATAAGAGTTAAGAGAGATATATTTAATACATATTTAATCAAAACCTATGTGAATAAAATAAAGTAATACAAAATAAAATAAAGTACCTATGTGAATAAAATAAACAGCTATTTGTTATGCTTAACCAATTTAAATAATTGCATCATTCAATACTATAGAATTAACAATAAACTATATAAAAATGGAATAAACAAATACATAAATATATTTACTTACCAATAATAAAAATGTTGTCAAGTGTTTTACTTAAATAAGAAATGTTTGTAGATATTATGTCATTTAGTTGTGGTTTCACTGTTTGGATGGTGTTACTGCAAACAATGCCAAATATTTTAGCCAAAATCTTTGTTCACATCACTCTATAAAATTACTCAAGTTAATTAGCAATTTCTTATCCTACTCCCCTCTGGGTTACAGCAGCTGAGTTAATGCAGGTGTTGGCCTATGTTTATTATTGTCATAGCTGTGTATTCAATATGACCACTTAAGTTGTGATAGTGAGAGACTGATTGTATCTGTTCACACTGATTTCAATAGCAGATATCTTATTATAATGTCCATTGGTATCAATCTTAATATTTTTATGAAAACATGTTTTAAGTTATGATATACCACCACTGGCATGCCATTGGGACCGTCGTCATCGTGGCCCCGAGGGGTGTGGCCCCCACTGCGGCAGGCATCCCTTATTTTTCTCTATTGAAGGTGGCAACCCTAGACGTACGACAGGCTGCACTATCACCTGTCTGTGCTGCAATGGTCATTCCCCTGCGTGCTTCGGCACCTAAAAGATTATTTCCCTAAAAGAGCTTACACAAGTAGATTTGCGTCTTTTTAAAGATGATATTCTACCTGTGTGCTTCTGGATGCGGTCATTCCTGTCCTCACTGACGGCCACAATCATTGTTTCACATGTCTGGGCGCATGCTGAAGCAATGCTCGTGGGTGATTCATGTTTTCATATGAGAACATGATCACGTCGACACGCCGGTCGTGACTCTTCTTTCTCCGGGAAGCTTGAGTCCCCTCTGTTGTTGTCCAGCTGCCACTTGTGTGTAAAAGCACAGCTGCGGGTCTGCCCGACACTTTGGGAGACCGTGGAGATCAGCGAGAGCAAAACTCTCGCTCCTCTGCGTGTCGTGGGCCGTCAAGCTGTCGGGCTGCAGCACGGGTTGTCACGGCAACCCAGCGCTTGCTCGGCGCTCTGGATGCGCGGTTCCCTTGCCTAATCTCCATTGTAGCGCCCTCTCTGGTGCACCAGAAGAGGTCTACTTTGCTGATATGGCTTGGGTGACATGAGGTTCCTTCAGGGAACCAACCCCCTAGGACTCCTTCCTCTCTAGCGCATTGCAAGCTGTGCAGTTTCTGGATTGGATTGCTGGTCCTTCTCATAGGGGAACCTAGCATTTCATTCAGAGCTCCAGCTGAGGGTCAGACGTCGATTGCAGCATCTGAGAGAGTGCTGTTTTGCTCTGGAAATGAGGGTGACGCTGCCCACTGTGATGGTGTGTGCTTATGCTGACTCAGATTCGGAGTTTACAGCCATGCTTTCCCGGGTGTCCCGGATGTGCATGGAAAACTTGGCAGTTTGGAGGTATTTTGGTGCCATAAATATGGAACACCAAAAGTGCCAAAATCTGCATAAGTTTTTCCTCTCTCACTGCCCTCTTGGATGGGGTGGCTGTACACAGACCACTCCCACCCTGCATGTGAGGCCAAGGCACTCTTTATGCATGAGGGTAGTTCTGAGCTGGGGTTGAGCTGCGCTTGTTGACTAACCGTGATCAAAGTCATAGCGCAGGCCTTTTCGGTGACACTGTCGAGGACTGAGCCCAGCGGTTCTCCTCAGTTAGTAGCAGACCAGGGAGCTTCCCATGAAAAACCATTGAGATCCTCTTGGGCCGCCCTTCAGTCTGCTCGTCGCCAAGAGTGTCATCCCCTGCATAAAACTCCAGCCCAGCATGCTCTACTGTGTCCATTGTGGGGAGATGACACCTCCCGTCTCTCCTGCTGTTTAAGCGGTTGGTGAGAAAATCACCCCTGAGACGGGCGACCCAGAGATGGGTGGGGCTGCTTTTTCCACCCCCCCGGAGGAGGGCCGGGTGGTAAATCCTTTTATTGGGTTTGCTTCTGTTCCACCGCTGGCCCAACAGCCAGCGGTACCCACATTTCAAAAAAAAAAAAAAAAAGTAGTAGTTCCTCCATCCCCAGGTCTGAAGAGGGATTGGAGAGCAGTGGGAGGAGAAAAACCTCACCACTCTCATCCCCCTCTTCTGTCACCAGCGGACAGCAGCGAGCAGCGGGTAAACAAAGCCTTGACTGCTCCCTCTGTCCAACCGTGGAACCAGGTAAGTGTTGCCCAGCACACTGTGACGCCGCTTCGGGCCGCCTCGCAAAGAGAGCCCCCCAAGCCGCGTCCCTGTGTTCCACCTCGCTGCCCCACTGTGGGTACGCCGGTGGTCCCTTTGGTCCCGCTTGTACGGTCTCTGCGAGCCTGGTTAGCGCTCCCCAGTCCATCTCGCTGGCTCATTTGGACCATCAGGCTTGGCTATGCGATTCAGTTCGCCCGGCGTCCCCCCAAGTTCAGGGGCGTCCTCTTCACTACAGTGAAAGATGTCTGCCCCTGTCTTGCGGTGCGGAGATCGCAGTCCTACTGTCAAAGGACACGATAGAGCCGGTCCCTCCAGCCGATATGAGGTCAGGGTTCTACAGTCCCTACTTCATTGTACCCAAGAAGAGCGGTGGGTTACGACCTATCCTGGATCTGCGAGTCTTGAATCGGAGCCTTCACAAGCTACCGTTCAAGATGCTCATGCAGAAACGCATTTTCGAATGCATCCATCCCCAGGATTGGTTTGCAGCGATCGACCTGAAGGACGCGTACTTTCATGTCTCGATTCTTCCGCGACGCAGGCCTTTCCTGCGGTTCGCGTTCGAAGGATGAGCATATCAGTACAGAGTCCTACCCTTCGGGCTGCCCCTGTCTCCCCGCGTCTTCACGAAAGTCGTGGAGGGAGCCCTTGTTCCCATGAGAGAACAGGGTGTTCGCATCCTCAACTATCTCGACGACTGGCTCATTCTAGCACAGTCTCGGGGTCAGTTGTGCGAACACAGGGATTTGGTGCTCAGACACCTCAGTCAGTTGGGGCTTCAGGTCAACTGGGAAAAGTGCAAACTCGCCCCGGTGCAGAGGATCTCTTTTCTCGGTATGGAGCTGGATTCGGTCGAACAGATAGCACGCCTCACAGAGGAACGTGCTCAGTCAGTGTTGAACTGCCTGAACACGTTCAACGGCAGGACAGCGGTCCCACTGAAATACTTTCAGAGGCTCTTGGGGCATATGGTGGCCACAGTGGCTGCAACACCGCTCGGTCTGCTTCATATGAGACTGCTTCAACACTGGCTTCACGGCCGAGTCCCGAGATGGGCGTGGCAACGCGGCACGTTCCGGGTGGCAATCACTCAGGAGTGTCGCCAAGCCTTCAGCCCGTGGTCGGACCCCTTGTTTCTTCGGGCAGGAGTGCCCCTAGAACAGGTGTCCCAGCATGCTGTGGTTTTCACGGATGCTTGCAGTATGCCTTGCTCTGAGCCGCCTCAAAGGGCCGCTACGAGGCAAGCATGTATTGGTCCGTACGGACAACACTGCGACCATTGCATACATCAACCGTCAAGGTGGTTTACGCTCCCGTCGCAACTCGCCCGCCATCTCCTCCTGTGGAGTTGGAAGCATCTGAGGTCGCTTCGCGCCATCCATGTCCCCGGTGTGCTCAACCGTGAGGCCGACGAGCTCTCACGAACTGCGCTGCCGTAAGAGTGGTGACTCCACCCCCAGGTGGTCCAGCTGATCTGGAGAGAGTTCGGAGAGGCTCAGGTAGACCTGTTTGCCTCACCAGAAATCTCTCACTGCCAGTTGTTTTACTCTCTGACCGGGGGAACACTCGGGACAGACGCACTGGCACACAGCTGGCCCCGGGGCCTGCGCAAATATGCGTTTCCCCCAGTGAGCCTACTTGCACAGACACTGTGCAAAGCCAGGGAGGATGAGGAGCGGTCCTGTTAGTTGCGCCCTATTGGCCCAACCAGACCTGGTTCCCAGAACTCTCACTCCTCGTGACAGCCCCTCCCTGGCCCATTCCTCTGAGGAAGGACCTTCTTTGGCACCCGTGTCCAGACCTCTGGAAACTCCATGTCTGGTCCCTGGACAGGATACGGAGGTTCTAGGTAACTTACCTCCCGAGGTACGTAACACCATCACTTCGGCACGTGCACCATCTACAAGACATGCTTACGCCTCGAAGTGGAACCTGTTCGTCGAGTGGTGTTCTTCTTACAGAGAAGACTCCCGAAGATGCTCGATCAGAGTCGTTCTGTCCTTCTTGCAGCAAGGGTTGGAGCGTAGGCTGTCCCCCTCCACCCTCAAAGTCCACACTGCTGCTATCTCCGCTTACCACGACAACATAGATGGCAAAACTGTTGCTCAGCACGACCTGGTCGCCAGGTTCCTTAGGGGGGCGAGACGGTTAAATCCTCCTCAACCTCCCTCCATACCCTCTTGGGACCTTGCTCTGGTGCTTCGAGCACTTCAGATTGCTCCCTTTGAGCCTTTGCAATCAGCAGACTTAAAGATTCTGTCTCTGAAGACTTTGCTGCTGGTTGCATTGGCCTCCATCAAGAGGGTAGGCGACCTGCAGTCATTTTCGGTCGACGAATCGTGCCTAGAATTCGGGCCGGGTGACAGCCATGTGGTACTGAGACCCCGGCCTGGCTATGTGCCCAAGGTTCCTACCACTCCCTTTAGGGACCAGGTAGTGAGCCTGCAAGCGCTGCCCTCGGAGGAGGCAGACCCAGCCCTGGCTTTGCTCTGTCCAGTTCGCGCTTTGCAACTGTACATAGACAGAACTCAAAGCTTCAGGACCTCAGACCAGCTCTTTGTCTGTTACGGAGGCCAGCAGAAGGGAAAGGCTGTCTCCAAGCAGAGGATGGCCCACTGGTTAGTGGATGGCATCGCCCTGGCTTACCAGGTTCAGGTTGCATGCTCACTCCACAAGAGGTGTAGCATCCTCCTGGGCGCTGGCTCGTGGCGCCTCGCTAACAGACATTTGTTGAGCTGCGGGCTGGGCGACACCTAACACATTCGCTAGATACTATAGCCTTTGTGTCGAGCCGGTCTCCTCCCGTGTTCTCGCCTCAGGTCAGAGGCACAGAGAGGCCCTGGCTTAGTGTCGGCTTGCTGCGCTACATGCCCTCTCTTTGCTCCAGAGAGTCCCTACAGGCAGACCCTGTTGAGTCCTCCAGTTACCCTTCGGCAGCCAACGTGGCGGAGCGTCTGGCGCCAGGCCTATACTCCGTTGCATTCTTGAGAACCGGATTTAGGCTGGGTTCCATATGTGTGACCCTATGGGGATTCCATATGGTTTTTTCCACGGTTGCTCCTAAACGAAGCCCGTGTCTTTCCCTCTGGGAGAACTCATCTCTCATCGAGTTGGAGTCACCCCAGTCCTTCCATATGTTGCACAGCCCTGCAGGGTTAGTCCATATGTTCTCCTCCACATAACTCCTTCGGGGAAGGATGTGGATTCCGCAGCGTTCCTATTCTAACGAAAGGTTACGCTTTCCCAGCGTTATCCAATAGTCTCACTGAATGGGTTTGGGAACAACAGTGATCGATCCTCTCTGTGTGTTAGCCCTGTCCCACCGTCCGCAGGCAAGGTGGTTCAGGTGGCTTACAACAGAGTGCTGGAAGAGGGAAGCTCCTGTGGCGCTTTGGTAGGGATTCCTATTCGTCGGTCTGTCCGACGTACGTCGAACGTGATTGACTGAATGGGAACGTCTCGGTTACAAAGGTAACCCTCGTTCCCTGAAGGAGGGAACGAAGACGTACGTCCCGTCGCCACAGTCGCTGTCCTGCTGATGCTGCCGCCTGCTTGGTTCGGCTCCGAAGCGAAAACCTGAAGATGCAACGCACCTGCTGTCCATTATATACCCACGCTGCGAGGCGAGCAGCTGATGCATATGATTGCATGCCAATGTGCATTGGCTCGTTGTAGTTACACTCAAAGTAGATTGGCCTCTCTAGCGAAATTCCTATTCGTCGGTCTGTCCGACGTACGCCTCCATTCCCTCCTTCAGGGAACGAGGGTTACCTTTGTAACCGAGACGATATCAAGGGTGAAACTGTTAATAATGTAGACAGACAGTAATTTCATTAATTTGTCAGTCATGTGTGGGATGAACTATTATTTATTAAACAAATGAGCCAGTAAAACAAAATGTTAATTTTTAAATTCTGTTAGTTTGTGTCTTTCTGTTTAAGACGAGAGAAAGTGAGGGCACATGAAGCACAGTTCATGAAGATAGAAACAAACCCAAGAATTTATCATTTCTGTGAGTTTCACATTAACGTTATAATGTGCTTTTTTGTTTTATCTAATTGCTACATTTTATTAAATGCTGCATAAACTAAACTAATTTCAGAGCTCTGTATAGGTCATTATGCAAAAATATCTGCAATATTTTAATTGAAAGGTTAGTTTACATGGTTATCAAACAATAACCTAAAAATAACCATAAGGAAACATCCTGTATGAGCTATGTTTATGTTAAAAATAACTACCCTGCAACGTTCTGGGAACATAATTTTTTAGTTGCAAAAATAAATTGAAAAATAACTATTAGGGAACGTTCTGTATAAAATATGTTTATTTTATTTAAAAACAACCTTCCTCCAACATTCTGGGAACATTATTTCATTTGATAAAGAACATTCCTAGAATATTATTATTTAGTTCCCCAAAATATTAACCAAACCAAACATAATACTTGGCTTTCATAACCGATAATTATGAAATTATTCCTGATGCAAGAAGAATCAGCAGAAAATAAAATTGGACAATAGCAATAAGCTGTTGATAAAATGAGTAATGAGTTTAATCAATTATTAATCAAGTTTAATCAATCATTTCTTAAAGCACAAAAATGAAGTAAAAGTGATCCATGTTCAGGGATTCATTCAGATTCATGTCTCTGTTAGAAGTGTTCTGGTCTCTTCTTCAGCTCCTGAACGATTGAAAGCTTTTTCATCAGTGTGAATTTTCTGGTCTCTTCTTCAGAAAGAGAAGACAGATGTGATTTTAGAATGGAGAAACTCTTCCCGCATTGATCACAGGCAGGGCTTGACATTAACACCCGCCTAAGACAGCCACTCCCACTAGCCACTTTGGCGGGTTGAATATAATTTCAGCCTACAGCCAAATGAAAAGTAGCCAAGCTCGTCGTATCACAAAATTACAATTCAGTCACAATTCTTTATCGATTAACTTGCGGTTATGAAGGTGGGATAGGCGGAATCGCGCTAAATGACACAACAGAAGCGCTCGCGTGCGCGCTCTCTCTGTCGCGCGCGATTCAGTTCTCCTTGCGCCTGAATACATGCACACACAGATGTCAAAATGCATCGTGTGGAGTATCTCGCGTGAATACAGTCGGCTATGGCTTACGGCTAAGTGGACGTAAACAGGTGGGTAAAAACTGGATATGTGTCAGTATATGACGTCCATGCATTCAGCAGCCCCCAAATAAATACCCCTCTGTCATTAATGTTAATCAAACATCAAAAAATGTTAAATACATGTATACATGTATGCTAAATAAACATATGTATCTGATTTTTTTTTTTTTTTAATTACTATTTGTAATTTGCTTCTTTGTTCTTTTTATATAGCCTAACAAAAATAACTGTATACCTCATGTATAGTCTTTATTTTGGTGGTCAATCTGCATTTGTAAGTTTGAAAGGGTTTTAAATCTTGTAAATCAAGTAAAATGACTCAAAATCAAGTAATTTAAGCATGCCAGAGTCAACTTTAATCATATAAAATGTAATTTCCCAACTGCAAAATTGTGGCCAGTGAAAATGCTGAGTGGCTAGTAACTTTGGAAAACCACTAGCCACATTGGCTGGTGAGCAAAAAAGTTAATGTCAAGCCCTGATCACAGGTGTAAGATTTCTCTCCGCTGTGGATCCTCATGTGAGTCTTCTGTCTTGATTTACATGTGAAATGTTTTTTTGACAGATTTTTTAGCTTCTGTTTTTCTTTTCTTGTTCATGTCCATCAGGTCTAAAAGAAATATTAAATCATTAAATGTCCATGACCTATAATGAACAGGCTGCTGTTGTGCTGAGCACTGAGAAGACAAAAATCAGCCACAGACAGTATTTTAAATCCATCCATTTGCAAGCTTTATTTACTTGTGCACAGACGTTTTTAGTACAAAACTAAGTTAAATACACTACTTTTTTGTGCTTTTACCCATTTAATGCACTTAAATATTATTCTGTACTATTTTTACAGGAATTAATTCATATTGTTTATGGTTTCAGGGGTTAAACGCTCTAGAGGATTTTCTGTTTGTCATCAAGTTCACTATTCAGTCTTTTTATTTCTTCACATTTAGTTTTTGCAGACCGTGCTACACAGGACCAATTTGAAAATTCTGTGCGACTGCCACTAGGGGGCGAAATTCGACAATCGTATCCTAATGTCATGTGCAGTGAAAAGGCAGCTTACAGTGTGCTTTTTTTTTTTTTTTACCGTGTCCTAACCAGATGTCACAAAGATACAAGACGACAAAATCAATCATAAATCACAGCCAGTGATAACAGCAAAAAACTAACCTAACTAACTAACTAAACACGAAAACCAAACGAAATTAAACTAAACAAAATTAAACCATAAAACATTATTCAAAATACATACTCACTGACTTATACAATCTTTGTAGTGATACACTTGTTTGAGCTTTGCATAATACTAAACTGGTTTGAGCTTGAATATCATTTTGCATGACTTTAATATCCATGATGAGAGCAACAATGGATAGGCTAATTTACCTCACAGTATGAACATTGTTGTTGTTTTTTTGTTTTTTTTTTCATTTCAAAATCTAAGTAATACATACTTGTCATTGTGCATTTATGTCCTTGTTCCCTCTCTATGACCTGAACTGATAGCTGTAAAATCTCAGAAATGTAGAAACAATTAAAAAAAAAAAAAAAAAAAAAAAAAATCCTTTTGTGTCACGGCTGTTTAGGACAGTCTTTGAAGTGGTCATTTTGTGGTCAAAGATGTTCATGTCTTTCAGTCAAAAAGAAATGAAGGTTTTTGATGAAAACATTCCAGGATTTTTCTCCTTATAGTGGACTTCAATGGCCTCCAAACGGTTGAAGGTCAAAATTACAGTTTCGGTGCGGCTTAAAAGGGTTTTAAACGATACCAGATGAGGAATAAGAGTCTTATCTAGAGAAACCATCACTCATTTTCGAAAAAAATACAACTGTATATGCTTTATAAACGCAAATGATCGCCTTGAACGTACTTCCGCTTTCATCATTCTTCAAAACGCAAATGCTGAATGTCCTACGCCTTTCCTATTATACTACCGGAACGAACGCGGCGCCAGTTTCTTTTTTTTTCCCGTAAGCAGAATAGAGGGTATGCATCGACGTCACTTTCCCGACGGAACGCGCTCCCTCAGCTGGACTGAGTGGCAGAAGAACCTGCTGAATATCCGGATTTAATAGAGAAAACTGCAAAAACTCGAGTAAAACAAACAAATTACACTAAAGGTTGGACTCGAAAGTGTTCCTTATGACAATCCATGGATATTGACATGCAGCCAGGAGTCGTGTTTCCTGAAATTTGTATGTGCCTGATTTCGACGCCGGGGAAATGCATAAAGCAAATCTGCCTGTGAATATTCTACAATATAGGTAGGTTTGAATCTGAGTAATCCCTTATATCGTCATATCGTCCATCCCTAAAACGTACATATTGTTATAGTATAGTTTTTGTCAGTGCTTATTTAAAAACACCCAATTATTGATTGACTGTACAAATAGCTTTGACACAAAACCTGATGTATACATTTAAAGACTTCCGAAAGCTACAGAAAAAAAGAGGCAAATAGATCACTGTAATTCACAGAAACAGCTCGACTCCAGCAGAGAAACGTGGATTTGCAGTTATCATTTTGTGTCGAAATGGTGGATTTTGAGGTAAAATCATACCGTATATATTGTATTGTTATATATTATGTTGACAAATCATAAATTAAATATTTTCCATCTTATATTCTGCATAATTGTTTTTTTTTTTTTTTTTTTTAATAAAGAAATAAACTATACTATAAAACTATATATGTTTTAGGGATGGACGATATACAGTGGTATGTGAAAGTTTGGGAAACCCCTGCAGAATCTCTGAAAATGTGAATAATTTTAACAAAATAAGAGAGATCATACATGTTATTTTTTTATTTATTTTTTTTTATTTAGTACTGTCCTGAGTAAGATATTTTACATAAAAGATGTTTACATATAATCCACAAGACAAAAAAGTAGATTAATTTATTAAAATATCTCCGTTCAAAAGTTTGGGAACCCTTGATTCTTAATACTGTGTGTGGTTACCTGAGGATCCACGACTGTTTTTGTGTTTTGTGATGATTGTTCATGAGTCTCTTGTTTGTCCTGATCAGTTAAACTGAGCTCTGTTATTCAGAAAAATCTTCCAGGTCCTGCAGATTCAGAGTCAGAGGGTGAAAACTTTTGAACAGGATGAAGAAGTTCATATTTTTCTTATTTTGTTGAAATTTTTTTTTTTCATTTAGTACTTCCCTTTGGAAGCAACAGAAGATACTTGCGTGTTTCCGGGAAGACAAATTAAGTACAATTTACCTTGATCTTCAAATTCTAAAAGTTTTCACCCCCCGACTCTTAATGCATCGTGTTTCCTTCTGGAGCATCAGTGAATGTTTGAACCTTTTTTAATAGCTGAGTTTGAGTCCCTCAGTTGTCCTCAGTGTGAAAAGACGGATCTCAAAATCATTCAGTCACTGCTGGAAAGGGTTCAAATATGCAGAAGATGCTGGAAAACTGATGAATCTGCTGGAGCTGGAGGATTTTTCTGAAGAACAGAGCTCAGTTTAACTGCTCAGGACAAACAAGAGACTCATGAACAACCATCACAAGACAAAAAAACAGTTGTGGATCATCAGGTAACCACACACAGTATTGAGAATCAATGATTCACATACTTTTTAACAGAGATATTTTAATAAATTTAGCTACTATTTTGTCTTGTGGATTATATGTAAACAACTTTTAAGTAAAATATCTTACTCAGGACAGTACTAAATAAAAAATAACATGCATTTTGTATGATCTCTCTTATTTTGTTAAAACTATTCACATTTTCACAGATTCTGCAAGTGGTTCCCAAACTTTCGCACTTTAAGTGATTACACAGATTTAAACCTACCTATATTGTAGTTAAATAAAGCAGATTTGCTTTATCTATTTTCTCGGCGTCGAAATCAGGCACATATAAATGTCATGAAACATGACTCCTGGCTGCATGTCAATATCCATGGATTAGGTTTATTTGACAAGTTTTAAGAAACACTTTCGAGTCCAAACTTCAGTGTAATTGTTTGTTTTACTATCATTTTCGCAGCTTCCCCTATTCAATCCAGTCATGCAGCAGGTTCTTTTGCCACTCAGTTGAGCTGAGGGAGCGCTTTCCGGCGGGAAAGTGACGTCGATGCATACCCTCTTATAGGGAAGGTGTAGGACATTCAGTGTAAGCGTTTTGAAGAATGCTGAAAGCGGAAGTACGTTCGTGGCGATCATTTGCGTTTATAAAGCATATACAGTTGTATTTTTTTAAGAAAATGGCCGATCGTTTTGCTAGATAAGACTCTTATTCCTCGTCTGGTATCATTTAAAGCCCTTTGAAGCTGCACTGAAACTGTCATTTTGACCTTCAAGTAAGGGAAGGGAATAAAATGCCACTGAAAAATAGCCTAAGTAGCCTATGTAAAATGCTTGAAACAACACAATAAAAAAAAAATGGTAGAAAAATTACATTTTGATAAGGAAACTCAAATTTAAAGTGACAAACAAATTTTCCTGATATTCCATGACTTGGACAAAAAAGTATATAAAATTCCCTGACTTTCAATGACTGGAATAGACCTTTTAAAATTCCATGATATTCCAGAAATTCCATGACTCGTGGGATCCCTGACATTTCATTCTGCAGGTTCTGGATCACTGGATCTCTCTGTCCTCTCCTTCCAGATGCTTTCTGGTAGTTCTAACAAAAACAAACAAGACATGATGTGAGATGAATAATAAATATTTCAGACCCTACACCAAGTAAAAAGACTAGCGGGCTGACATTGGTGACGGCACCAATGAAGGCACCAGTGACGGCAAGAGCGCGTAAGAGTTTTGCTTCGTTTATTATTTGCTGCTAAGAAGGATTCTTTTTTCGATCTGCACTTGCCCTCTTTTCTACATTTGACTATAATTGTATTTTTATTGTACTTGTTTAGAATAACAGGCGCGTTTACAGATTTGATTGGTGTAATTGTCTGCACTTGAGCAAAGTTTAGTTTCGCTTTTCAGCCATTCACGGGTTTAGGATTTTGCAGTGCTAAATTGCAAGGCGGGCCTGGCTGTTTTCAATCACGTGTTAATAGTGTGTGTGTGCACACTGTCGCGGAAGCGTTCAGCCTCCTTGTGTGAAGACCGACTCGGGTTAAGACCTGCGACTCTACCTGCGCGACTCCACCGAGCGGCAACACCGGTAGGCACTTAACTTTCTTCCTTTCTTTCACACTTTTCCTTATCCTCGGCATGTGCTTTCAACACATTCCTGCTGTCTCTCGGCAACGCTCCACTAACCCACGTAAAAGGCAGTGCAATGTTTTTAACCTGCGTCCTATTTACTCCTCTTCTAACACTAACACTAATACTCTCTGTCTCTGTGGGTCTATGGAATTGTCAGTCAGCAGTTAACAAAGCTGACTTCTTTCCAGCCTTTGCTACTAATTCTTATCTTAATATCTTGGGCTTGACTGAGACCTGGATTCGTCTAGAAACCCCAACTGCTCTCTCCAGCAACTTCAATTTCTCTCATACCCCCCGCCAGTCTGGGAGGGGTGGGGGCACAGGTCTTCTCATTTCTGACAATTGGAAATATTTGACTCACTCCTCTCTTTGCAACAACAATTCATTTGAGTTTCATGCAATTACAATCTCTATTCCTGTCAAAATTCATATCGTAGTAATTTATCGCCCCCCAGGCCAACTGGATACCTTTGTAGAGGAACTGGACATGCTGCTGTCCTCATTCCCAGAGGATGGTAGCCCACTTGTAGTTTTTGGCGATTTCAACATTCATCTAGAGAAGCCTTATGCTTCAGACTTCCACTCTCTTGTAGCCTCATTCGATCTCAGTCGGCTCATCACCACAAGTACACACAAATCTGGCAACCAACTTGACCTCATTTACACTCGCAACTGCATCACCGACAACATTTTGGTAAAACCTCTGCAGGTTTCGGATCATTTCTTCATCACTTTTAATCTACAACTCCCCATTTGTTCACCACCAACCCCTCTACCAGTTACCTTCAGACGAAACCTGCGCTCTCTTTCTTCTTCTCATCTTTCCTCTACTGTATCATCCTCCCTTCCCTCACCCACACAATTCTCATCTCTGGATGTGAATACAGCAACAGACACTTTATGTTCCACCTTAACTTCTTCTCTAGATAGTATCTGTCCTCTGTCATCCAGGCTTGCACGTGCCACTCCCTCTAATCCCTGGTTATCTGATGTTTTTCGTGAACATCGGACCAAACTCAGGGCTGCAGAGAGGAAGTGGCACAAATCAAAAGACCAATTTGACCTAAGTAGCTATCAATCTCTGCTCTCATCCTTTTCTGCTGAAATTCATGCTGCTAAATCTTCCTATTTCCACAACAAAATCAACAGCGCTTCAAACACGCGCACACTTTTCAAAACATTCAACTCTCTGCTCTGTCCCCCTCCACCACCACCCACCTCATCCCTAACTGCTGATAATTTTTCTAATTTTTTCACTGACAAAACATCTACCATCAGCAGTCAGTTCTCCGCTCCACACACACAGGATCTCAGACCAACCACACACACAGCCACACACCTCCTTTCTTCATTCTCCTCCCTCACTGAGACAGAAGTATCCAAACTTCATCCCACTACCTGCCCTCTAGATCCCATCCCCTCACACCTTCTACAAGCCATCGCTCCCACACTTTTACCAGCACTGACACACATCATCAACACATCTCTCCACACTGGCACTTTCCCTAACACATTCAAGCAGGCTCGGGTAACCCCACTGCTTAAGAAACCCACATTAAACACGTCTCTTGTAGACAGCTACAGACCTGTTTCTCTCCTACCATTCATAGGAAAAACACTTGAACGAGTTGTTTTCAACCAGTTGTCATCTTTCCTCTCACAGAGCAACCAATTGGACGTCAATCAATATGGTTTAAAGAGTGGTCACTCGACTGAGACTGCACTGCTGTCGGTCACTGAATCCTTGCGGATTGCAAAAGCTAATTCCAAATCATCAGTTCTTATTCTGCTCGATCTATCTGCTGCCTTTGACACGGTGAATCATCAGATCCTCCTGTCCACCCTCTCATCACTGGGCATCACAGGTACTCCACTTTTCTGGTTTGATTCCTATCTCACAGGAAGGTCTTTCAGGGCTGCCTGGACAGGGGAGGTATCCAAAGGTAGACATTTTTGCAGATTTATTAAAAAAGAAAAACTGAAATATCACATGGTCCTAAGTATTCAGACCCTTTGCTGTGACACTCATATATTTAACTCAGGTGTTGTCCATTTCTTCTGATCATCCTTGAGATGGTTCTACACCTTCATTTGACTCCAGCTGTGTTTGATTATACCGATTGGACTTGATTAGGAAAGCCACACACCTGTCTATATAAGACCTTACAGCTCACAGTGCATGTCAGAGCAAATGAGAATCATGAGGTCAAAGGAACTGCCTGAAGAGCTCAGAGACAGAATTGTGGCAAGGCACAGATCTGGCCAAGGTTACAAAATCATTTCTGCTGCACTTAAGGTTCCTAAGAGCACAGTGGCCTCCATAATCCTTAAATGGAAGACGTTTGGGATGACCAGAACCCTTCCTAGAGCTGGCCGTCTGGCCAAACTGAGCTATCGGGGAGAAGAGCCTTGGTGAGAGAGGTAAAGAAGAACCCAAAGATCACTGTGGCTGAGCTCCAGAGATGCAGTCGGAGATGGGAGAAAGTTGTAGAAAGTCAACCATCACTGCAGCCCTCCACCAGTCGGGGCTTTATGGCAGAACATTTTGTCATTTTTATATTTTAACCAAGATTAATATTCGTCTTACCAATAGCCTATAACTTACTCATTATTTATTATTTTATTTTTTTTAATATTAGTATATTGCGCAACACTATCATAGGCTCCAATGCAGATCAGAATACAGGAGCCTTTTGAGTGACATGCAGATTCAACCGCAGGAGGGGCGGGACGGAAATATGCAAATTACTGACGATATCAGACAAGACATTGGAAGAGCAAACTGTCACTCTAACTGCCACACCTTCTTTTAGAGCTTGTTGGCGCGAGAGATCCTCGCTCTGCATCGAAACATTTTGTGTGTGTGTGTGTGTGTGCGTGTGCGTGTGTGTGCGCGCGTGCGCACCAACTGAGAGTCGAAACTGACCGCGACTCGGTATTTTACACTTCAAGATATAATCAATGGAGCTGCATCAGCACACTATAGACAATTTATGTATCCAAAACAGTAAGAGTATCAAAATATGCCTTTTCATTCCATGACATATATCCTGCTTTAATAATAATAATAGTTATTTTTACTGCGTTAAACAGAAAAAAATCCATTTGTATGACTGGATTGCGCATTAATTCGTTAGGTATAAATTAAAGGAAGAATTGCATACATTAGGCTACTGCTGAGAAAATCATATCTGAGATATATTAGATATTTTACATTTGCTCACTATCCTCCAAATCTCGAGAGCTGATGAAGATGCGCTGCTGTGAGCGGAATTGTTCAGTAAACAGAGAGAGGGGAGTCTGACGCGTGATTGGACAGCGAGAATCCACTACATCATCAGTCATATATGGACATGTTTCTGCTCAGGGCAGTCTCGATTCACTCACAAGTGTCAGAACGCAACAGGTTACGCGCCGCGTGCCACTGAAAGTGCGCGTGCTTGCAGCCTACAAACACAGGCGATTTTATGCAAATGCAAAGTCACTGACAGACCTCAAGTGTTTGCCTTTCCTTGAGCAGTAATTATTTGTGTGATTAACAATGTTCCCTCTAATTTTTTTTCTCGCTGAGCAAAACTTTTCTCTGTTGAGCGCACATTTTGGCCACCTGAGCAAAAACATACTTTATATCAGACCTGTACAATGAACGTAAACACAGACGCACACACAAAAATGGTTTTATCATGCAACTGTAACATTTAACTTTAATGTGCCGTTTCTATTTTATTTGACCCTTGATGTAACTTAGTGATTTATTAAATATGTTTGAAAACAAGCAGTTCAGTCACGAAATTAAGCACATTTTAGGTTACTTGAGATTTTTTCACTTTGCTGTATTAACTGTCTTTACCAAGAAATTCTATTAAAAAATAATTTCTGTCCTCCTGCAGGACAGTTCAATTCTTTATAATAATATAATATGAGCAGTTACAATGATGGTTTGGGACAACCATAATGTGTTTTTGTACAGTCAATTATTAGCAACAGACAGTGTTAAACCATTAAAATTACATGTTTATTGCTTATGAATTTCCCAGATTTTATATACCAGGAGGTTAAGATTTTTCGTGGCAAGGAGCCCTAAACCCCTTGTGAGATCAATTTTCTATTAAGTTTACATTATAATATAATAAAATATAATATAATATTTAAGTATTTAAACTGATAGCTAAATATTTTTAAGAAAAGTGAACGTTAACTCGTTTATAGTTATCTAAACATCCCTGAAACCCACACCACCACCACACACAAAAATCCATTTAAACTGAGGTACTTAGGTATTTTGAGTTTGCAAAAGCTACACCTGTGGTGGGAGTGTAATTCCACCACTTTTCATTAAAACATGACGTTTTATTTCACATTTCTTTTCGTTTCGCGTTGCCTCTCGTTTTAGTCCGCAAATATGACAGTATTCTTACCGCGACTGATTTGGCTCAGGGCCAGCCAGCTCACAAGCGCTCAGTCGTTCTCCTTCTATGAAACCTGTAAACAGCATTCACCGGTTCCAACACTATAGCGACAATAACTCTATAGCGGTTGTCCAGAGCACTGCAATTATTTCTCATTTAAACTACTACAATCATTTTCATGTCTGTTCTCTGTGTAACGGACGCGCTCTGTCTTTAACAGTTGGTTAGGTTGGATGCACGTCCCTTAACCCTTGTATATTCTGCGTTGTGTTCTTGTTGTGTTGAATGAAGGAAAGACACAGACCACGACCAACTGTACTGCTGGTTTCTCTTTTAATGAAGGCGAACAGCAAATTCGTTTCCTCTCAGCAAACCTGGTGCAAACTGTACAATTCAACAAAAAAATACATAAGGCTCTGTCACATGCAGTCTCCTCCACACAATACACAGGTCTCAAGCTCCTCCTCTCAGCTAGTCTGGCGCAAAACGAAGGAAGCGCGTGAATGACGCCACAAAGCCTGCGACACTCTTAAAGTGACAGTACAGGTATTAACACTATGTCTGAATACAACATCCAGCCATAAACATTGGCAACAGAACACATCTTAAATGTATAAAAAACAATGTTCATCAGGATTTGGTGACATTTCAACCGTAAAAGTAAAGATATAATTTCAACCTGGTTACATCTGCGCGGCAATTATTTCTTCTGCGCGGCCGCGCACGCGCGCAGCTTAGAGGGAACATTGGTGATTAAGTGTTTTAGCCATCTGCAGTGTGTCTGACTATCAAACACAAGCAGAGGCGTCTGCAGGATTTTATCTCAGGATACGCACAGAAAAACTAAATAAACGATTGCACTGATGTGCGTTCTGTAGTTTTGGTGGGAACGATCTAATTGTGTACAAATCTACTGTCTCTTTCCTGTACCCACACAATCTGATGCACGTAATTGTTTAGATAGACGTTTCGTGGCTATTTTATTTATTTATTTTTTTTTTTTTTTTTCTCCAGTCACTGAGCATATTTGTCCCCGAGCGCATATTTTCACTTTCAGTTCACGAATGTTTCACTTTACGAGTCGGCATGTTTGAACCCAGACCAGAACCATCAGAGAGCACATTTAAGAGGATTCGTTTCTCCAAGCACAATAGTTTTAGGTATTTTTGCAAATGTTTCAATCGAGTTTAGCTGTTTTAGAACTCATTTTGAGACTGTTTTTAAACGTTATCTGTAATTTTGTCGTGTGAGGAAAACTAAACTAGCCAATCTTTCACCCACAGCTACACATTTGACTTTACAACACACAAATGCTTAACTTTATTTATTCTCATTCTCTCTTGCTTTCTCAATATGTTCTGCCATGAGTGTATATATGAATAATAAATTTAAAAATTATGTTTAAAAAAAGCATTAATAAGCACTCTTTCATGGTACACACATCTGCAGAACTCACACAAATACCAGAATATTCTACTGTATAATGAGTTTTAGACTAACTCATGTTCCCAAGCATCTGAAGTGGCATAAAAACAAGCTGAAATACATAGAGAACAAGACCATCAAATGTGTATTCAGCTGTCTTCAGAGGAGGAATCCAAAACCACAGATTCTCCAGTTTCTCTAAACAATTATTAAACCAGAACTAATCATATATGTAATTGATTATAATTCATTGTAATTAATTCACAATATATGTTTAATTCCCCCTTGGGTCGTTATATGCATAATAATTAATCATAAAGCTTTATGATTAATTATATTCACATTTTACCCATAAATTGATTAAATAACTGTACTTATCGCTAAACTCATCTGTCGAGTAATAAAAACTCCTTAATCACCGCAACGCTTTTACATTTCAAATCCATCAGTTCTCGCCATCTAAAGCCAAGCTAATGTTGATTCTTGTTTTATTACGAGCTCTGTCGCGTTCTCTTTTCTCTAGCAGACTCTCCACTGTGTTTGTTTAAAACAGGCGATTCTCCAGAGGTTGGAGATTTCGCTGCTCCTGCTCCTAACCCTTCAACGCGTTTCTGTTCTATGGGTGACCGGGCTTTTTCTTGTTTTGCTCCCAAACTCTGGAATGCTTGGGTGCAATAATCTCAAGCTTTTGAACAAGTGCACTACCTCAAGGTGGTTTTGTTAATGTAAAAATAAACCTTATTGTCATGTCCGAGCCTTGTTATATTTATCTTTTGATGATTACAGGCCTGATTGCTCTAGCAGTTTTTTCCCTGTGGTATTGAATATCAATATAAGTATCGTAGGTATAGTGTCAAAGTTAGAAATTCCAGTATTGTGACAACATGAAATTATATATTTCCTTAACACAGCATTGTCACGCACACAGAAGAGGACAGATGAGGTGAGCAGCAAACAAACAGTGCTTTATTGGAGGTATTAGAGAACAGGCTAAAAGTGAACAGGTAAGAGGAAACAGTCACTGAATGGCAGATGGTGAACTTAGCTGGTGGTAATACAGTCCATGTATTGCAGTGAAGACGGTGATGCAGGCTGAGTGGAGAATCCAGGGAAACGACACAAGGAACAGAAGACAGGAGATAAATCAGGATCACTGGTAAGTAGTGATGGCCGATTTCGAAACACTGCTTCATGAAGCTCAGAATCTTTATGAATCTTTTGTTTCGAATCAGTGATTCAGAGCATGTATCAAACTGCCAAAGTCATGTGATTTCAGTAAACGAAGCTTCATTGCGTCATCACGTCAACAGACTGAAATTGGTTCACCGGTAGAGGGCGATGATAAAGTGAAAGTGAAAATAGAACTATTGAACAAGTTTCTGTGGGCTTTACCTGATCTCTGATCAGTTTTATACATTTGTAGATGTTTTAATTAGACATTAGAATAGTTAAAATGAATGATAGTAGTTATTAATCTCTTATTTGCCTGTTTATCTTGAGCCATTGAACAGAGAAACAAGCCTTGAACATTGATAAAAGAACACATATTACACACACAGTCTATATTTAATCTTATTAGATGATTAGTTAATTGCATTTGATAGATTTTACTTTCAATAAATTGCAATACATTTGTAAAAGGTGTTTTATGCATGTTTGGCCTGAGTTTTGTTGCATTTACACTATTCTGACCACTAGGGGTCACCGTGGAGACACGTGTCAAATTGTTTCAAAGCCTCGACACATTACGACACATTTGCTTCAACTGTTTCAGTGTTTCAGGAAGCCTCGATCTGTCCATCACTAGCTAGAGTAACAGGTAGGGTCGTGAAGATTATCACACAAGTTGACATACACTAGACAAACTAATACACATCGACAGGACCAGACAAGGGAGTGCAGGAGAAGAGAGTCTTTATAGAGAGTGCAGGTAATGATGTGCAGGTGTGGATCAGGAGGGATGCTGGGAAATGTACTGTGGGAAAGGTGACTGAGCTGGTGGCTGATAAGCATGCATAGTAGGAATATTATTAGATACAAACATCTGGCTTTCACTTGTCCACATTGGGAGCTTAACCCTCTGGAGTCTGAGGCTGATTTGAGGCCTGGAGAAGTTTTGACATGCCCTGACATTTGTGCTTTTTGTCAAGAATAAAAAGCCCAAGTTCCTGGAGTTGAAGAAGTCATTCAAAATAAAAGTTTTGTTTTAAAGAGATCTGGCATCAAGTAGTGCAAACGTAGCTGGCGATGAAGCTGAAGTTGTTGGCACATTGGCCAACAGTCTTAACAGATGAATAGTCCAGAGAGCAGATGTGGTCAAGAAGATTAATACCGCCCCTCGTAGCCACTGGCTTGTTGGTACAGCGACGAGCAGTTGACCAAAATGACGGGATACAGTCAGAGGTGGGTAGTAACGAAGTAAATTTGTTACATTTACTTGAGTAGTTTTTTTGGAAAATTTGTACTTTTTAGAGTAGATTTAAATGAGGGTACTTTTACTTTAACTTCAGTAGATTGTAGGGGTGGCACGGTACATGAAAACACACCCGAACTGTTCGGTTCGCTTGTCTCGGTTCAGTTCGTGTGTGCGTCGCGCAGTTCGACGCATGCGCAATGTATCCCTGTGCTCAGACAGTTTCGTGCGAACATACATAAAGACAATAAAAGTGGAGTAGTGCTGCAGAGATGGCAAGTGGAGGAGATAAAGAAGGCTGCCCGGAGTTGGCGGATGCGCCCGCGTTGTTCAAATCCGGTGTGTGGGAACATTTTGGATTTCATGTTACTTACGATAACGAAAGTATAGCCAGAATTGTCAACTTTGTCTTTTTAACTGCAGAGACAATAAATACTAAACTGGAGTGGCAGTTTTTTTAGCTAAACATTCACAGTATCCAAAAATCAAATTACAACCGGATGAAATGTTTTGAAATCACTTGTACCCAATCCAGACTTTCACTCGATCTGCCTGTGTCCCGCAGTGTTTGTCGTTGAGTGAGTTGTATAGGACATGAGCTGTTGGCACAATTTGCATCATACGTTTTTGGATCATCTTTTACAATTTCAAAGTGCATCCAATTCTACACTTTAGATTCTCTTATCCCAGACATTGTTAAAGATTTAATCCCTGCCGCCAAGATGCTCCTCTGTCAGTCACGGATCATAGAAGTGAAATTTGAATCTGTCACAGGGGTGGTTGGATTTATTCACACACATTAAAAATATTTATTAAAAGCTTCTTTCTTGTCACATTTTTATTTACAGCATTAACATGATAGGTTGTATAACCTATTGGGAGAGATCAGTACATCTGTGGAAAATCAGATATTGAGCACCCCCATATCTCGTTTCATAACACCTCTGCGAAGATTGGACTGTGAGATTGGTGGTCGAATCAGGCTCCTCCTATCGAAAATCTCACCTAGCTTTTACTCAGAGATGGTCCCAATAATGTGCTTAAATTGCATGATTACATTAAAAAAATGTTAATACTGTATCCTAAATTGTGGATAATTAAGCTAATAAGCTATATATCTTATGCTGAAGGAAATTTCTGGAGTGTTAAAGATTAAAAGAAAAAATAACAACAAGAACCATACAGAACCGAAAACCGTGACCCTAAAACCGTGATACGAACCGAACCGTGGGTTTTGTGAACCGTGCCACCCCTAGTAGATTGGTAATAAAAAATCTGTACTTTTACTGTACTACTTTTTCCTTTCGTTACTTTATTTTAATGCATTTCTGTACATGTTAAGATATACGTAGTTTATTTCAAGTGCTCTGTCTCTTTTTTCATGAATGATGCCCCATTCACAAATAAATCTCTCTTTTGAGTCGATTCTGTTCAAAGACTAGAACTGCGTTCCAGTTCTTTTTGTAAATGCCCTTCCCTCGCTAACTTCCCTCAGTTTCGTTGACTCGGATGTACGTCATTGCTTACGTTGCACGAGTGCCCCCTACTGGCGGAACCTTTGCAATGGGCTGAACTGGAACGTCCTAAGCCCTCGATCACTTGGAATCCACAATGGAGCTGATTTATTATTTATTTTTTCCCCTTACAAAATTGTTTAACCTCTTCCACTCTGCCGGCCCGTGGGCGGGCCGAAACGACGTCATAATATTTTCACTTATTTTGTTTTAAGATTTCTGCAGATACTACCAACCCATATATGGTACCATTTGAAAGCTTAGAATCTAATCTTTACAAAGAATATAATGACTTCTGTGTTTATGTTACACAAATTAGGAAGATAAAGCTTAAATATACAATCATGCCAAAAACGCCCCTCCCCTTGACTACGATGAGGAAATATAAATATGAATATGAATTTTTCGCATATTTCATAAAACAGACATGTCATATATCAGAAGAAAGCTCTCATTCTCAGGAATTCGGCTATATAGTTTATTTTATTGTTTTCACAACATCATTTGAACGATCTTCAAAAGAATCGCGCAATAAATTTGATAAATGTGGAAAAAACAAACACAAACGTCACATTTCTACCCCTTTCAATGCTTCTCTAAGATAAAATCAGCCACAAAATATCATCTTTTACCTTATGAAGTTTTCTTTCAAATGAGCCTACTTTCACTTTTCTGTGAGCTTATATTGGTAAATAATCCACTGTTATGTCGCGGTTGTCCGAAACACAAAATGGAGACGAATGAAGAAACACGCGATCTTCACACCATCATCCAAACGGTCTGGCTTCCTTCAGTGATGACGATGATATACATATCAGGCACGTGTATAAAGCATGTCAATCAAGCTTCTAGTCCAATCAGATGGCGAGATATTCAACAAATCATTGAGGCAGACAGGCGGGATCACACCACAGCTTTACACACACACACACACGCGCTTCAGTTCCACGTGGTGGGCGTGTGATCGCTTCGCGAGTGATGAGAGGAGCTGTTTGATGGAAGATTTGCATGTGTTTTCATACCCTACAAACATGAGACGTCCGCCCGACGTGCAGATCAAGTCTATATTGCGTCGGTCGGTCGGGACCATATCTGTACGTCTACACGACGCGCAAATCCGGTGCGGTATCGGGACGTCTTATTACGACGTCTCTCGGACGTTGATATTAAGTTCAATATTTACGTCCAGATTGGAGGTTTACTGGACATCAGTGGACGTGCAAGACTGGTACAGAAACTTGGCAGTAACGTTGTGACACACTCAACATTATATTATATTATATTATAAGTATATTATGCAATATTATTATAATATCATAGTATATTATATAACATTATATAATATTAAGATGACTTCATTGATTTCAATACTGCTGTCATTCTAATTTCATGTACATTGTCATTTCAACTTGTACATACAAGTTAACACTTGATACAATCCACTAAAAAAATTTTTTTTAACCCCAAGTGCTGAGTTACACGTATTGGGTCACCGTGTTGAATTATTTGGGTTATTTCAGCTAACAGTAATATATAAGCCTGCCAGAGTTTTTTGGGTGGCACAAAATCAGCGGCTTATAATTATTTAAAGATTTTAAGTTATATGTTTTAATTCTATATGTATTTATTTATGTAAATGCTGCATGACTTTGGCGTGATTTAATGCGCGTCCGCGTTAAGCGGAGCACGGAGTTGCCATGGAAACGGGGAAACAACAACGGACAAGCAAGCAGCAAAAACTCCTCCGTCTCTCGCTGTTTTCACTGCTTTCAGGTGAGTTTAGTCCATAAAATCACACAAATAATACATACAACTGTTCCTGACACTTTTCTTACCTGTAATTCACACGCTATATTATATTTTCTTTTTAAAGAAACGGTTTAGTGTCTTCGAAAAAGTCCGTTAGCATCTCAACCGTTTTCAGAGAAGGTATGCTAAGCTATCGATTGAGCTCTTGTTTATTAACATTCGGCCTTTATATCACATCTTATGTGTAGATTAGATGTTTTGAAAGTTTTGTAAAGGTTTTGCTGGTAATTTGTCAATGGGTGATTGGAAGTATGCTAATTTATATGACCTAAAATAATGCGCTGTACTCTGTACTGTTAATCGGTGACGTCACTTAGATGAAGCGCGAAAAGACTCGTTCAAACATGTTTAATCTCTCATGGTAAACTATTAATACAAATTGTTTTGTGGTTTTAGGAACGACAGAAAAAAAAAACTCTACAACAAAGGGTGATTAAGCTCCACCCTTGCTGCTGACCTGAAGGAAACAGGTGAACTGAGAAAGCTCATTAAATAACTTCATATGCAATTTTTCACGATATACTTCACCATATCACCATGTATATGTACTTTTTTCAATAATATATTTCTATGTATTAGTTTTAAGAAGGCTGTGACATCCAAATGTAAGTGACACTGTATGAACAATACTAAATAAGTTAACCTAAAAAAAAATAATCTTTTTTTTTTTGTATATTCTGTTTATTATTCTTTCTCTTTTCTGCATTTCACATATGCTCAAGCTTGTTTACAATGCCATGCATAAGTTTGGGAAACACTTGCAGAATATGTAAAAATGTAAACATTTTAACAAAATAACAGGTATTATACAAAATGCATATTATTTTTATTTAGTACTGTCCAGAGTAAGATATTTTACACAAAATGTGTTTACATTTAGTCCACAAGACAAAAGAAAATGGATGAATTTATTAAAATAACCCCATTCAAAAGTTTGGGAGCCATTGGTTCTCAATACTGTGTGTGATTACCTGGATGATCCAAGACTTTTTTTTTGTTTTGTGATGGTTGTTTATGAGTCTCTTGTTTGTTCTGAGCAGTTAAACTGAGCTCTGTTCTTCAGAAAAAGTCCTCCAGGTCCTGTAGATTCTTCAGTTTAAGCATTTTTGGCATATTTGAACCCTTTCCAGCAGTGACTAAATGATTTTGAGATCCAACTGAGGGACTCAAACACAACTATTAAAAAAAAGGTTCAAACATTCACTGATGCTCCAGAAGAAAACACAATGCACTAAGAGTCAGGGGGTGAAAACCTTTTGAATTTGAAGATCAAGGAAAATTGTAAATTAATAAAATTCTGTGGCAGTACTAAATGGAAAAAAAGAAAAACCCTCAAAGAAAAATTTGGACATCATCCCATTCAAAAGTTTTCACCCCCCGACTCTTAATGCATCGTGTTTTCTTTCTGGAGCATCACAGAATGTTTGAACCTTTTTAATAGTTGAGTTTGAGTCCCTCAATTGAAGAAAAAAAAAAAACAGGATCTCAAAATCATACAGTCACTGCTGGAAAGGGTTCAAATTAACAAACAAACAGTCGTAGATCGTCCAGGTAACCACACACAGTATTAAGAACCATCTAACAGGTTGCTTGCGCAGGAACACACAAACAAAGAAGTCTTTACTCAGTAATCCAACAGGAGATAATACAGGAACAGGTAAAACTCAACAACACAAGGAACATACGAGACCGGACACTGTGGTGAGGATGGTGACTGCTTATGAAGGGAGTGCTGATGAGCAGTAATGATGGTGATGGTCTTCAGGTGCGGGTGATTGATGATCGTGTGCAGGTGAGGAACAGGAGGGATGCTGGGAAACGTAATGCCGGTGCAGGTGACTGTGACAGTACAGAGAAGGACGGTCGAGCTGGAGGATGAGCCAGGTGGTGGCCATGTCCCCAGTCAGGATGGTGGACCACAGCGGCAGCACTGGAGGGAGGAGCCATGGTGTTGACAGCTTCAGTGCCACCTTGGGTACGAGTGATGACGGAGGTTGAACCCACGGCGCATGGAGTGGATCCATGGAGTGGATCGATGGCAATGACCCAGACGACTGCTACAGAGTCGCAACGACGACCACCTGAGATGGATGCAGGGATACCAAGGGCAGAGGCAGAGCCTGAGGGAGGGCGGAGCTTGCTGGAGCAGTAGGGGTAGAGGGCCGTAGAGCAAGGGCTCGCCGCTGAATGGGACTGCCGACTCAGACCTGTCCTCAGATGGAAACCCCTCAGGCTATGGGGTCATGCTTGACCGCTCCTTTTGATGCGGGCTCTGACGTCACGGCGGAGTCGTTCACTCCATCTGCGGTGAGTCTCTGACTGGGAACTGGGCTGGGCACATTTCTGGATCGGGGCCGTTTGCTCTCCAGACACTTCAACAAGGTTTCCCTCCAGTTCAAGCCGGTGGTGTCTGAGAGGTTGCTGGGGCCGTGGAAGTTCGCCCTGATCCAGAACAAGCTCTTCAGGGTTTCATCCTCCAGCAGACTGGTGATTGCAAGGTGAGAAAACACAGACGAAAAAGACAGGAAATTGTGGCTCTCCTGTGCTACGGTGATGAATTTTTCCCATTCATCCATTTGGGAGGTCCGGTCTTCTGTAACAGGTTGCTTGCGCAGGAACACACAACGAAGTAAATGATTTTTAAACAAGTCTTTACTTAGTAATCCAACAGGAGATAATACAGGAACAGGTAAAACACAACACAAGGAATATACGAGACCAGACACTGTGGTGAGGATGGTGACTGCTTATGAAGGGAGTGCTGATGAGTGGTAATGATGGTGGAATCAGGTGCGGGTGATTGATGATCGTGTGCAGGTGAGGAACAGGAGGGATGCTGGGAAACGTAGTGCTGGTGACTGTGACAAACCAAGGGTTCCCAAACTTTTGAACCAGGTTATTTGAATAAATTCAGCAATTTTTTTGTTTTGTGGACTATATGTAAATATCTTTGATCTCTCTTATTTTGTTAAAATTATTCACATTTTCAAAAATTCTGCAAGGGGTTCCCAATCTTTCGCATGGTACTGTATTTCTAACAAACCTAACATTATATAATAATATTGTTGACAAATCATTTATGCTCCTAGATTCTTCCATGCTGATGCCAGCAGAGTTGAATGGACCTCCTGTCAGATAACATCTCCAAGTTATGAACAATATGGCTAGTAAGTAAAGTCTCAAACTTAAACTTGTCTGTCATTCTGTGTAGGGCTGGGCGATATATCAAATGCTTTTGTCACGCGCATTTCGTCAGTAAAGCCGGTTCCCTGATTACCGCTAAATTGCCATCACCTGCTTTCAAATGGAGCGGCATTTAATAGACAGAGCCGTAGTTCACTGATAAGCCACGCAATATCGCGTTCAATATCGACGGCGATTCATATCGATATTGAACGCGATATTGCGGGGGTTATCAGTGAACTACGGCTCTGTCTATTAAATGCCGCTCCTTGAGTACCTTATTGCTTTTATAAAACGGATACCACACAATACAAATATTAAAGCCAAAAATATGTATCAATGCAACTTTTATGAAGTAAACTTTCACTAAAGCATTCCTTCTGATGGGTAAAATAGTCCCTGACCATGAACTCATTACTCATTTACTGAGTAATCCACTATTTTGCAGAGGGGGTCAGAATGACAATTTGACTTCAGCAATCTTTGTTTCATTATATGCCAACAGTGGCAATTTCTACAATGGTAAAAAGCACTTCTTCCTTTTTTGCCTCAACTTTTCATGCGAACTTAGCCCCGTTTCGAACTAAACTGCCAGTGTGAAAGCATCCTAAGAGTATTCAAGATATCTTAATATCCTTCTAGATTCTCAAGGCCTGTACACACCGGGACGAATATCAAACACGCTTATCGCCAGCATTTTTCGAGACGCTTTTGTGTGATCATACCCAAGCGATTTGACAGTATGTGGCGCTTGTGCTTAACGTTAGTGCAAATAAAATATTTATGATATTAAAGGTGCTATAGAGGATGTTTTGTTTTATACACTGCCATGATTGGCCAAGAGGGCCAATCCGCGCACGTCTCTCACAAGGAATATAATGGCAGTGATTGACAAGGCAGAGGGCCAATCGTTTATGCGATGATCACGTAAACGATTGGCTGATGTTTTTAAGGCCCTACCTCGTGCACAGATGATGTATATTGATATTATTCCTTTCAAAGCACCTAATAAATAGTCTTTTATCAGTTAGTAAAGACAGTTTCAAGTAATATTGCAAAAATGTATAAAACAAAACATCCTCTATAGCACCTTTAATAAAGTTAAATAAGATAAAAAAGCAGATATAAAATGGCATATATACAACATATGAGAGATGGTAGTCAGAAACGGTAGTGCAAATAAGTCACAATGACAGTAGTGCAAGTGAACGGTAGTGAATAGACATTAAATAGAATTTCTCAACTATATTTCTTGAATGTAAAAGAAAAAAAACAGTAAAAATACAGAAATAATATACATCTATTGGTGTGGCCAAGAACTGGCAGAGCACCCATAGCGTGCGTGTAACGAAGGCAGGACTCAGAGTAAGATCCACACGCAAAGCTTTATTAAACGTCAGATCAAATTGTCAGAAAGGCACAATCTTTATCAATAAACCACAAATTTGAGCTTTAAACCAGCACATTTTCACCTGAAAAACTCTTAAAACTACATATCATGACATAATAACAGTAATATGTTTAAATTATGCGGGGTTTCTCCTTTACTATTGACGCTTGCTGGTTAGTACGAGATGCATTCTGGGATACCTGGCTGTCTCAAGTCTGCACAAGTCACCTCTCGATGCATCCTCGATAAAAGGGGCGGATCAAGAACACATCTGGGGATTTGAACTGAACTTGGCTAGATGCGAACTTTGAATTGGAACAGTACTTAGACAGCGACTGATGACGTTTCACAAGTCCACAAGAACACAAGTACGCATATTGAGAAACGGCCCTAGCCCTGAGGTGATGTGTGTATGAGTCTTTTGTAGTCTGTGTAATGAGCTGCAGCTGGGTGTGGGGATTAACAAGGAGAGAACATGTGACTGGCAGAAAGGATTGTGGGAGATGTAGTCCGGGGCGTGACAGGGACAGACGGTGATCATGACAGTGCGTCTCAATCAGCTCCCTAGTTCAGTAGTTAGGGCACTGATCAGGGAGTCGGCCACATTCATTTACACGGTATACTGATACACGATCTAGGAAGCTAGGGAGCTGATTGAGACGCAGGGATAGTTTGTAGGGGTCTTCCTTGTCTACTTACTTTCTCTTCGTCTCTTTCTCAAAGTAAAGTTTATTAAGAATGAGAATCTAGAAGGATATTAAGAAGGATATTAAGATATCTTTAATATCTAATAATTTGCAGGCATGCAAACTTTGGAAAAAGTGTACTTATGGCACTCAGGTATGTTCTATGCAACTGAGATGATAGAAAATCACGAGATACATTTCTAGTTTCAACATTATTTGTTCTTCAGACATTGCTCTTTAAAACAAAAAAAAAGTATCAGCTGTATGCAAAGTGACCCACATTTGGTTTTTGACCACTGAAAATGTGTACATTTTACCAATTTGAACCATCGAGGGCCTTTTAAATGAAGATACCAAAAGGAAAGTTTGTATTTTTTGCTCTATTGAATTTATTTGTGCTGTTGCTTGCAGTAGATTGTAGATTCTTTGTTCTTATTTTCTTTATTTTTATGTGATGGTAATCCTTTTTTCCCTGAATAGCACATACAGAACTGTACTGAAACCATGATACAAACTGAACCGTGAGCAATTCTAACCATTACACCCCTAATAGCCACTGACACTGCCAATACAGACTGGATGTGCCACTAAGACGTGCCATTGGCTTCTGTACATCGGATGTCATTATTGTAAATAAAAATCATAAGGCAAAGGAAAATAGAGTACAGTTGGTGCAGTGCTGCAAAAGCTATGAATTTATGAAGTGATTTCAAACCTTGCCATTTTCTTATAATATATATAATAATATATAATTAATATATGTGTACTTGGTGTATGACAACAGTCTGTTTTTGCATATTTATAATTTCTGTCTTTCCAATCCTATACAGACGCAGTAATGAAATGGAGTCAAGATGCAACTGAGAGGAGATGATAAAAAACATGCTTCTGAGCACCTTCATGCACAACAAGAAAGGAAGGAGTGGGACACACACAATAATATTTTTAAAAAGACTTCATAAGAATGTTATGGATTGTTGTTTGTTATTTATGTTGTTTCTAAATGTTATGTACGAGCAATTCCAGCATTATGGATGTGACATTTGCAGGCATAACTTGAAACATAAATATTTATAGAATGTATTCATTACCAATATATTGAATCATCTGTTTATATTTTTCTAAACCCCTGAAAATAGAGTCTAGACATCAGAAAAATTTCAACCTATAACTGCGTTTTATATTTTAGATGAGGGAAATGCACTTGCTTTGCGGACATGACAAAAAAACGGACAACATATTTTTTTTACTTAGCAACAGTATCTACCAAATGGAGATTGATTGACTCTTCACAGAACATAACATATCTATTTTATTTTGATTTGCGTTTTCGCATTTAGGAAAGATCAATGTTACAGACGTGATGGTTTTGAAAGCGGAATTTATTTGACTATAAAAATTTTCTAGTGGACTATATATTACATTAATATAATAAACCATAATGAGCCTTTGATATATATAGGCATAATTTAATACGTGCTCAAGCGCATGCAGAAAGCTTGCTGCAAATCACTGACAAAAATAGCCTAATAATTATTGTGTCGGGGAAATGTCAGGAATGCAAGTGATCTCGCCGGTGCCTCCATGTCATGTAAGTGCATTAATACTTAGCATAAAAACGTGCACATTTATCTAGGTCAACGTTAAAGTGTGCGATCCATATTAAAATAAATCTTCATATCAGAAACAGACGCACTTGCAACCTATAAGTTGTGGCTATTTAAGTTTTAAAATGATCTAACTGACCGACACATCTATTTCGTTGTTGATCATATGTGTTATTGATCAAGATCATGTAATAGCTGTCATAAAAAAAAAAAATAAAAAAAAACATCATTAATTTATTATATAATTAAGGTACAAATATTTATCTAAAAATGCAATATTGGATAAAGATGTAATTTTGCTAAGTGTACCCCTCATATGTGGTGGATAATAGCGATTTCCTTCAAATTTCTATTAAAACAGCTGTAAAATACAGAACTAAATGCACAAAAAATGGTTCAGTAAGATTGATATTTGCATGGAATTGCTCGTAAAATATGTTTTTTTAACCCACTATTATATGTTTTTGTTATTTCTGGGTATACACATATACAATCACATATGGACTTTACGTTGAAATAAATGTTTTAATTGAATGCAAAGTGTAAAGTGTTTATTTGACGCAGAAGCAGTATAAATGATGTCTAAAGTGAGTCTGCAGCTGATTTTGTAACACATTTTAACTAAATTTTAACCTTCTTGAGACATCCTATAAATGTCAATATTGGACGTCCAAACGACGTCGTAAAAAGACGTCATAAAAACTTCTGGCTCCTCATGGGACGTCTGTTCAACGTGCAACAATGACGTCCAAACAACGTCGAAAAAAGACGTCATAAAAACTTTCATTCTGGCTCTTCTGGGGACGTCTTTTCAACGTCCGACAAAGACGTCGAAATGACGTCTTTTGGACGTCCATTTGCTCAGTGGGTAGTTTGTGTATTGTTTTGACTTCTAAAATGGCATATGGAGAGGGAAAAGCACCAATGGCACCGATATAAACGTTTTTGAAGTACTTGAAAGTGATGAGGCATGGACCAGTGACGCCGTGTTATGATTTGGCGAAAATGACAGCTCGCTTTTCTCGAGGGAGACGAGAGGACCCTGCGCTTGACTGGTAAGCTCATATATTCCTGCATTTACAATGCTAATGCTTATTTAATGATAAAATTATTATTTTGAAATGGGAAAGCACAGCAACTAAGCCAATAAACTGTTACATTTGACAAAACATTTGACGAAACTGCGTATAAGTATGCATACTCATACATATTAGTATACAAGCATGCAGACTTCAATAAAATCGTCATTTGAGTAAATCTACATTTTGAAATCGTAAAATGCATATTATTATATTGTAAACAACTAACTAACAACTTTTATTTTTTGTTTCAGATGCTGCATGAGATCCTGGACCACCGGAACAGATGGTCCTCAGCTTCACATCTTCAAGACAGGCCAGAGGAAGGTGATGCTCTCAACACAAGGGACAAAATATTATAGTGATGCACAGAATGATATAAATGTGGAGGATGTAGATCATGTTTTACATTGTTAAAGACCACATACATTTTATTTTATATGTTATACTGTCTTATGTCACCTGAAAGGAGAATAAAAAGTGTAAAACGCTAAACAAAATCTCATTCTTTTATGCTTTTTAGCATAGTACTTGTTTTGCATCTCAGAGACAAAGATGAAAATGAAGAAAATCAATAAATAATAAAATAAAGTGCTATACCATATAATAAAAATAGGATTTTTGGGGTAATGCAGTCTGTAAAACCTGTTTTTGCAAAGGACAATCCAAAGAACACTTGCATACGCTAAAATATCATTTTGCCTCCCTTCAGTTACATTTCAATAACTTCTGTTTAGAAGATGATAGATTCAAAATATTTTTTTCTAGTACAAGCTGTCACCTAGTGGAATCAAAGAAAACAATCAGCAGGTCCCTAGAGCAAACAGAACCTGATTTACAGATTTTCAAAAATAGGATTTTAAACAAAAAAAACAAAAATCGCCTATTTTTTAAGTGCTTATTACAGTATTTTAAATGCATACAATGTAATTTCTGAAGTATTACAGTCTGATTTTGTTATTTTGAGGGGTTTTCTTTACAATGACACCAATATTTTACATTTCTCTCACTGTATGTGTGAAGGGTGAACATTTAAACTTTGGTATGTCAAATTCAGGCGGAAATCTAAAAAATGCCTCAGAGTGGAAGAGGTTAATACAGCATTCTATATGTATATATGTGTGTTTTAAATGTTTTAAAAAAAATAATTAATATATCTTAGAGTTGTTTGTGGTGGGGTAAATTAAACGCGATATGCCGTGACGTCATAAACGTTGCATGAAGTAGACTCGTTCCCTCAGTCAAAATCAAGAGAGCGAGGGTCTGTCCATATAAACTTCCCCCGTTCACTTCACGAAGTGGAACGCACTTCAAAATGGCGGCAGGGATTCCCCCGAGGGGAATTGTTTAGGGAAGTTCGCGAGTGCGTGTCTAAAACTAGAGTGTAACGCAGCCTTGATCAAACAAGTTGGTAAAACTGTCTAAATTGGTTCGCGAATCAGTTTGAATGATTAATTTCCTGCACGCACTGAATCGTCTGAAGCGGTTTCTCACTCGGAGTGTTGAATAAAGTGGCAGTGGATCGGACTTCCGGTATGCAGTTTGAGTAAGTGAGGCGTGTCCGGGAGCTGCTCCATAAATTTTATTTCTTTTCAGTTGTTAACGGGAACATTTGGTATTCTTATACTTTAAGACGATGTCTACAACACCAGAGAACATTCGAATGCGTGTTGGGGCCTGTTATTTTCGTTGCCATGCCTAAATCTAAACGTGCTTCTCCCGCTCCTGATGAAACTGATGAGGCCGGCAACATGGCCGCGGCTGCTTCGGGGTTAACGCCATCTCTTTTGAAAGAGATGCTTACCACAACAATTCGTGAGGAAATCGCGTCGCTAAGGACTGAGTTTCTCACTGAAATACGTGCCTCAACAGCGACTCTTCAAGCCACCATTTCCAATCATAGCTCCAAAATTAAAGACATTGAAGCTTCGATGAACAGCATAGACGAAAGGCTCGACATTTTAGAGCGCAAATGTCAGTCCTTGGAAAGAGATAACGAGGAGTTAAAGAGCAAGGCAGATGATTTGGAAAACCACTCGCGTCGGAACAATCTTCGTATATTAGGTATCCCCGAAAACGTTGAAACGTCCAAACCCTCTCAGTTCATGGCATCGTTCTTCGCAGAACTTTTCGGGGATAAACTACCTCAGACGCCGGAGATTGAGCGCGCACATCGGCCCCTCGCACCTAAACCGTGATCCGGCGCGCCACCGAGACCTATGATTGTACGCTTTCTTCGTTTCCAAACCAGGGAAGAAATTTTACGGTTGTCACGCGAGCATGGGGAGTTGCGCTACAAGGAATCCAAGATTTTGATCTTTCCTGATTTCTCCGTGGAACTCAAGAAACGACGGGATCAGTTTAAATCAGTCAAGGCAGAATTACACGGAGCCGGTGTCAAATTCAGGATGCTGTATCCCTGCAGACTTCTCCTTTCATTCAACGGCGAATCTCACAGCTTTGACAGCCCTGATGCTGTGTCTACGTTCCTTGCCACCGTGGTTAAATCCAAACAGTCAAGCGAAGTAGCTGCTGTGGATACAGGTAAATAAGAGTTATTGTTGGACAATGTTTCACTCGGGACAGTAGCCCTAAATGCTTGGTCTGTGCCCTGATTTGTCATGGCATTGCATTGAAGCTCGGTGTTGTATCAGACTTTATTGACTTCTTGCATTATAAGCATGTACAGACCATGCAACTTTTATTATTATTATTTTAATATGCGATCTGTGAATATATTGTTCCCCTTTTTCTTTATATATTTCCAATCTGTTACGGAGCTCTCTCCGAAAGTTCAGCGGAGAGAAGGTTTGTGCTTTGTTGTGGGTAATGTTCGTACCATTTGTGTACATGGGGTCTTTTTTGTTTGTTTGTTTTTTTTTTTTGTTTTTTTTTTGTTTGTTTGGTTGTTCTTTCACTCTATTTCAGAATCTCAGATATGTCAAGACAGAAGAAAGCCACATTCATGTTCTCATGTTTTTGCTGTTGTTATAACCAATGACCACTAGCTTAAGCAATGCTCAGTCTGGGAGTTCTTGTGTGAATTTTACCAGTTGGAATGTCAAAGGTTTAAACCATGTAATTAAACTTAACAAGGTCTTGTCACATTTAAAACATTTAAATACTCATACTGGTTTTTTGCAAGAGACCCACTTAAAAAACACAGATCATGCCAGACTTTGTAAGAAATGGATTGGACAAGTATTCCATTCTAAATTTCTCAGTAAATCTAGAGGGGTGGCAATTATTGTGAACAAATGTATACCATTCGCTCCTCCAGAAACCTTAGTGGATTCCGGTGGTAGATATGTAATTGTTTCAGGCCTTCTTTATGGTTTAACTGTGACTCTGGCTAATATATACGCACCAAATTACGATGATGAAAATTTCATTCAGAAAATATTCTCCTTGCTCCCTGACCTAAACTCACACTATCTCATTATGGGAGGTGATTTTAATTGTTCTCTGAACTCTTCTCTTGACCGTTCATCTACTAAACCAGCCCAACCTTCTAAAACGGCAATTACGCTTCAGTCGCTTCTAACTACTTGCGGTCAGGCCGATGTATGGTGTTTTTTATACCCCACAGCACGACAATACTCATTTTTCTCTCATGTTCACCACAATTACTCCCGTATTGATTATTTTTTTCTAGACAAGAAATTGTTGTCTAAAGTGAAGGCCTGTTCATATGGCAGCATTGTTATATCTGATCATGCTCCACTTTCACTTTCTCTTCAGTTTCAAGATAAGATGTTGGATTCTCGAAGTTGGAAATTCAATTCTCTGCTGCTCTCTGATAAAGCATTTTGTGATTCGTTAAAAGACAAATTAGATATATTTTTGGAGATAAATACCATCCCTGAGACCTCACCTTCTATAATATGGGAATCTTTTAAAGCATATGCTCGGGGTCAAGTCATTTCATATTCAGCTTGTGTAAATAGACAAAGAAGGAAGAAGCTAGAAGAATTATCTCTGGAAATAATTCGGCTTATGCAACTTCTCCAGATCCTGGAATTTACAAAAAGAGACTCAAACTTCAATCTGATTTTAATATGTTATCAACCCATCAAGCTGAAAAGTTATTGCTGAAGGCTAAACATTCAGTTTTTGAGTATGGTGACAAGCCAAGTAAACTTCTTGCTCTTCAGTTAAAGGAAAAGTCAGCTCAAAATTTAATTTATAAGATTCGATCCTCCAATGGCAATTTGATTACTGACCCTGTTAGTATTACTGCCCATTTTAAAGACTATTACTCTTTGCTATACAAATCAGAACCCCCCACGGATAGGTCCCTTATGGAAAGTTTTTTTGAACCACTGCCCATACCTACAATATCGGATGCAATGAGAGAAGAGCTAGAATTACCTTTTTCTGCAGAGGAGATAGTGCAAGCAATTGTGAGTATGCAGAACGGCAAGACCCCTGGGTCCGATGGGTTCCCTGTTGAATTTTTTAAGAGGTTTTCTCAAACACTTAAAACACCGTTACTAAATATGTTATTGGACTCCTTTAATAATGGCTGCCTGCCTCCAACCCTCCGTCAGTCTTGTATTTCTTTGATTTTGAAAAAAGACAAAGACCCTCACGAATGTGGTTCATACAGGCCAATCAGTCTTTTGAACGTAGATGCAAAAATACTGGCTAAAATGCTTGCAAAGCGTCTTCAATCCATTTTACCGTTAATCATACACAGCGACCAAACTGGTTTTATTAAAAACAGATTACTGTCTCATAATATTAGAAGGGCATTTAATATAATTTATTCTTCCAATTCTCACCCATCGGAGGCTCTTCTGCTGCTTGACGCGGAGAAAGCCTTTGATCGAGTGGAATGGGATTACCTTTTCTATGTGCTACTGAAATTTGGTTTTGGCAATGCGTTCATATCCTGGATAAAACTTTTGTATTTATCCCCAATATGCTCTGTTAGGGCCAATGGAGTATCCTCTTCTATTTTTCCTTTAAAACGTGGCACTAGACAAGGCTGCCCACTTTCACCTTTGCTTTTCGCATTGGTAATTGAACCACTGGCAATTGCCATTCGTAGTGAGCAGACTATACAGGGAATTAGGAGAGCTGATGCTGTTCACAAAATGTCTTTATATGCTGATGATGTGTTGCTCTATATCTCTGATCCTGTTGTTTCTCTGCCCGAAATTCTGAGAATTATAAACTCCTTTAGCCTCTTCTCCGGTTATAAATTGAATATAAATAAAAATGAATTATATCCAATACATTTTACAATTTCCGATTTACCAATGAGTACCTCAATGTTTAAAGTCGCTGCCCAAAGTTTTAAATATTTAGGAGTAACATTTACACGTAAATGCTTAGATCTGTTCAAGGCTAATTTTACCACTCTCCACTATTTATTTTTTTATATTATTATTATTATTATGTATTTATTATTATTATTATTATTATTATTTTATATATTTGTTTCCTCTGGGGGGTGGGATGGTAAAATATTTTTTCATAATTCTTCTGTACTTGTATTGTTATTATTGTAAAAGGTCAATAAACAGATTTAAAAAAAAAAAAAAAAAGTGGCAGTGGATCTACAGTCAATTAAAAGCAAATCTGCAAATGCATCCAATTGTTTGCCAGCGATGAAGATCTTTATTAGATGATCTGCGTATGCTGTCTGTGTTCATTTGATTTCAATTCATACAGCCAATAGCCAGCATTTTACAACCAAGCAGATTATTCCTACGCCACGATAACAAAGTATGTAGCAATTCTTTACCCTTTTTATGAACATATATCTTAATTTATACATTAAATAAGCTACCATTGTTCAGAGAGTATGAAATGGTAATTTGTGGATAGGCTATTGCGCAGTGGCGGCGCCGACGACCTGTTCGTCTTGAAAATGAACGCCTTTGCGTAGACACAATTAACCAGTTTACTCGCGCCTGCTGAAATATATTTGATTACATTTTGGAGAACAGACCGAAGAAGATCCGTCAATGTGTATTTGATCATTGTTTGTGATCAGATGTTCAGAGGTTATGAGCGCGAGCACACAGAGTTTCTCTCTTCTTTCAAATATAGCTGTATACGTTATTGTAGCAAAAGACATGCAATGATATTTGGGCTACAGATGCCAGAAATAATGCTTGTCTCTTCTGTGTTTGTTGCAAAGATGCTAATTATGATAATAATTTAAATATCTAAATAATGCAATTATATATATATATATATATATATATATATATATATATATATATATATATATATATATATATAAGTAACTAGTAACGAGCTATTTGAGTAGATTTTCATTGTATACTTTTTTACTCATACTCGAGTAACTATTAAGATTATTTTACTTTGAGTAAATATTTCTATAAGTAGGGTACAACGGGGCTAAAGGCTGTTTAATATAAAATAATTAATTTGTGTTCAATAAATATACTATCATTAAAATAGGCCTATGTTAATATAAAAATCTATTTTAAAAAATACATAAACAAAATTACTTTAAAAAGTAAAGATTCTGAAAGCATTGAAGGAGATCCCATAATATTTAGATTATATATATACACACATTTACAGTAGTAACAATAAATTATATTTTATTATGAAATGATAATATATTTTTTTAATTTGATTGTTTCATTGAATATGGGTATTATCTCTAAGATGGATACCCAATCTGATATGATATTTGCTATGTGAATCTACCATTTCATGTTATGAAATGGAAAAGTCAGCCAGCGATTCATTATCATGTTAATTATTGTGCCTTTTCCCCGAACAGCAGGGGCGCTCTTTACCCCAAATACCAGACTTTTACATATTCTTCTGTTATTGAAAAACTGTTGCTTGAATTACCTTGAACAAAACTGAAAATCATTAAGAAGACCTTTGTCTGAAAATACAAACATTAATGAAATTGATTTTTATTTGCTACTTAAATCAACAACATTTAAAAAAAACATCAAATATTAGATCAAACTACCTCAGAATTAACTTTGCGTCACTGCCCGCGATCACGTCAAAGATCTACGGAAGAGGATTAGGGCCAAGCAATAATAAAAAAATAAAGCCATCTCGAGATTAAAGTTGTAAAATTTTGAGAAAAAAGTCAAAATAAAATGTTGAGAATAAAGTCATTAAATTACGAGAAAAAAGTCAAAATAAAATGTTGAGAATAAAGTCATTAAATTTCGAGAAAAAAGTCAAAATAAAATGTTGAGAATAAAGTCATTAAATTACGAGAAAAAAGTCGTTAAATTTCAAGAAAAAAGTCGAAATAAAATGTTGAGAATAAACTTGTTAAATTACGAGAAAAAAGTCATTAAATTTCGAGAAAAAAGTCGAGATAACATGTTGAGAATAAACTCGTTAAATTACGAGAAAAAAATCGTTAAATTTCGAGACAAAAGTTGAGATAAAATGTTGAGAATAAACTCATTAAATTACGAGAAAAAAGTCATTCGATTATGAGAACAAATTTGTTAAATTATAACATTTTTCTCATAATTTAACTAATTTGTTCTCGTAATTTAACGACTTTTTTCTTGAAATTTAACGCGTTTTTTCTTGAAATTTAACAACTTTAATCTCGAGATGGTTTTATTTTTGTATTATTGCTTGGCCCTAATCCTCTTCCGTAAGGATCAGTCAAATTTGCATGTGCATTCTGAAAAGCGGATATAAAGCAGAAAGTGCTGCGGCAAGTTTTTGTGCCATCTAGTGGTTTAGAGGAAAATAAAATCAAAGGTGCCTTTAGCCCCGTTCTACCCTACTTGTACTTTTACTTGAGTACAGGTTCTTGATACCACCTCAGGATACAGTTGTTAAGTGCACGGCTGGTATCGGACTTCTCGAATCCCCCGATGAACATAACGGGGCCGACGTGCAATTCCTAACTAAGTACAGTTTTTGTACGTTTTTGAATTCAGACAAAAGGCTGAATTCAAGTTTAAAAGTTTGTAGGCAGTATAGAAATACATCCTATTCGTGCCGATGCATCCGTCCACACGGACGAATAATAAAGGGTTAAATACAAATAAAAGGCCAGTTCATTAAAACAGTATAAAAATAAAGAAAAATAGCCAGAACCAACCCGTCTACACAGACTGGCTCAGCGCGAGGCCAAATCACAGCAGAGAGGCAATCGACAGGAGGTACGGGGCCGGGCAGCCTTCGGCCTATTTATTTTCCTATCATCACATTAATTTACCTGTTCATTTATTCATTCATTCATTCATTCATAATTTCTGCAGGTTTGTTCCTCCAAACAAGTCCAGGATTCTGCGGTGAAAAATAAAGGTACGAGGAGGAGCTCAGCGAGGGGACGAGGCGAGAGAGGACACACTAGATGTTTTCGCTAGATTTGTAAGCTACCTGATCAGAAAAATCATTTATTAGGAACATTTTACTGGGGCACGTTCAACGCTCCTGGTGTGAAAAGAGAGAGACCGTGGAGTGATAATTATAAAATGATGTTTCACAGGTGTAACTGAGTAATTAACTTATCATTCACAAATAAATAAAAATGAAACAAACAAAATTAATCTTTTTAACACATTTATTATCCTCCATTAAATATTTCGGTAACACTTTACTTGAAGGGGTGTGCATAAGACTGACATGACACCTTCATAATCTTGACAGGACACGTGTCATGAATATGAAGGAGGGTTTATGCATGTTTATGACAACTGTCATTAAGTGTCATTCGCTCAGTTATGTTATTTTTAATGCAAAGATGACATTGTTTGAGATGTCCGAGTTATGACGACTTGACATAAACCAACACATCATAACCTGTCAGTGTCTTTGTCATGACAACTTGACATCATTTAGCTTTATGGGTTAACATTACATTAAACTGTCATGTGGTTGGTTTTGACATTGGCTGTCATGAGGCCATTATAATAGTGTCATGAATATGTATCTTGAGCTCAAGTACAGTGGTACAAATTGAACTTGTCATTAAAATGTCATTAAATGACAATACTCTGACAAATAATATTATAACAGCGTCATGACTATTTTTCATTTCATGTTTTTTTAAGTTTCCTCCAACAGACGGTCAGATAATAGACCATTTCAAACTTCTTAAAAAGATGACACTGTTATAAAATAATGGTAACACTTTATTTTAGGGTCTTTTAACTAGTTGCTTATTACTATTAGCATTCATATGGCTAAAATATTGGCTGTTTATTAGTACTTATAAAGCAGATATTAATGCCTTATTCTGCATGATCTTATTCTACATTCTTAATCCTACCCAATACCTAAACCTAACAATTAACTATAATAAGCAGTAAATTAAGAGTTTTTTGAGGGAAAAGTCATAGTTAATCGTTTATATACCGTAAAACTTCAAATAATAGCCGAGTCCCAAATAGACGCCTGTCTCTTTTAAACGCCTGGTGTGACGACAGGTTTGGGTAAATAAAGGCCGGTCTCAAATAGAGGCCTGGTCTGTTTTTTTAGTATCGGGTGGTATTTTATCTTCTGAAACCCGTCAGATCGTCTGTTCTATGTTTTGCTTAGATTTCACGTGACAGACACAACAACAGTTCATGAACGACTCATCACTATGGCAACATAACAAAGAGGTTAACGAACTTTCTTTTAGTCTTCAGTTTTTCTTAATTCTCTCAATACCACCATGGAGACAAAAAGAAAAAAGTATGATTTGACATTTAAGCTGACAGTTGTCAAATTTGCCGAACAAAATTCGGGAGAAGCAGCGGCAAGACATTTCTCGGTTGATCCAAAGAGAGTGCGAGAATGGCGTAAAAATAAAGCTGAACTGCAACGTCTGTCCGAGGAAGACGACAAAAGGGCCAGACTGCGAGGTGGAGGGAGGAAGAAGGCCAGTGAAGAGCTGGAGGTGTGCGTGTGTGAGTGGATCCACAGCATGCGGGCAAAGCATCTCAGAGTCTCACGTAAAATGATCAGGGCCAAGGCAAAAGAAGTGTATGCAACAGTGAGTGACGGCAGGGATGAGGAGAGTTTTACTGCGAGCGCTGGCTGGCTGGACAAATTCCTGAGGCGCAAAGTCAGAAGACGCACAACTGTGGCCCAGAAAGACGCCAAGCACTTCACTGAGAAACTGGTAAATTTTGTCACATATACAACGCGGATTATTATAAGGCAAAGAAAATACAGCCGAAAAACATTATAGCCATGGACGAAACAGCGGTGTGGTTTGATATGGTGGGCTCTACAACGGTGGATGCAAGAGGTGCACGCAGTGTTCCACTGAAAACCACAGGCCATGAGAAGAGCCACTTAACTGTGGTGTTGGCTGCGAAAGCAGACGGGACCAAATTGAAACCTTACATTGTCTTCAAAGGGGGGATCAAGGAGGTGAAATTAATGCAAAATATCAGTGGGGTGGTGGTGGCCACGTCCAAAAATGGATGGATGAACGAGGAGCTGACTGCAGACTGGCTTCAGAGAGTGGTGGGAAAGCTCAACTTCGCCCCTCGTCTCCTAGCCTGGGATTCATATCGCTGTCATATCAGCGCAGCGACCAAAGCTGAGCTCAAAAGGGGCTACAACATAACCACGGCTGTGATACCCGGTGGCTGTACAAAGTACATACAAGCCCCTGACGTCGTATGGAACCAACCATTCAAAGCCAGCCTGCACGAGTCCTATGACAACTGGATGGCAGGGGATGTGGACAAAGAGTACACAGCTGGAGGAAATATGAGCCCCAGCTCGTCGCTTGTTGGTTTCCTGGGTACTTCAAGTGTGGGAAAAGCTGGATACGGAGCGGCTGAAAAATTCCTTTATGGTATGCTTGCGCGCGCGCGTGTGTGTGCGAGGGAGAAAGAGGAGATAATATATTTCATTAACTTCGGGATGTTATCCTTAGGTATGTGGCCTGACAGTAGCTTCTGATGGAAGTGAGGAACACCTTATCCATTGTTTCAAAGAGGGAGAGCCGTGCGCATCTGGGCGAGAGCTGTTAGTGCAAGCAAGGCAGGCAGAGTTAGCGGAGGCTGGAGAGGGAGAAGTGGAGGAGAGCGACGTGGAGGAGGAATTCGCCAATGAACTTGTAATTGAGGATCACGGGGATGATGATAGTGACGAATAGAGTAATTTTCTATCACATGATTGCAGTTGTTTTACAGGGTAGCCTTCATTCTTTCTTGTTGATATGTTTCGGGCAACAAGTTCATATGCTCGATGGATTTTAGCGGTAACTTATATTGTTCTGCCCATTGCTGTCACATCGTTTCGTTTTTTATTTTTTATTTTTTATGCTGCCGATAGCCAAAGACATTTCTTACATTAAATGATTTGTTAAACACATTCAAATTAATTATAAATAAAACGTAATATAATGTGGTAACCTCCTACTGTCATGCTTGAACATCTCAACACTAAATTAAAGGCCTGTCTCTTATAGACGCCTGTCTCAAATACAAGCCGGTGCAGTTCGGCAATTTGGGTAAATAGAAGCCCGGGCTATTATTTGAAGTTTTACGGTATGTGTTCCCTATACTGAAGTGTTACCAAAATAATGTAATGTAATGTTAACCCATAAAGCTAAGTAGTTTTTTAAGTTTGATAATTAATCTGCTATGTCATGTTTATGACAGGTTATGATGTTTTGCTAATGTCAAGTTGTCATGACAAAGACACTGACAGGTTATGATGTGTTGGTTTATGTCAAGTTGTCGTAACAAAGACATCTCAAACAATGTCATCTTTGCGTTAAAAATGACATAATTGAGCGAATGACACTTAATGACAGTTGACATAAATATGCATAAACCCTCCTTCATATTCATGACACGTGTCATGTCATGATTATGAAGGTGTCATGTCAGTCTTATGCACACCCCTTCAAGTAAAGTGTTACCATCATTTCTAATGGAAAGTAAATGAATCAAAGTAGCTTGTTTCTTCTACGTTGATTCTTCACATGCTGGTTCATTTCACACACACATAGGGCTTCTTTTCATCACAGTCCACATCATTCCAGTTGCCATCTGTTGAAAGACAGAAAAAATATAGCCGTTTTTATCATTTGTGTATTATGGAAAAAACTAAATAATGTTTATTTAGTATGGTAGAGACGGAAATATTAGTATTTGATGTCTAGAAAACAATCAGCAACATGTTTCTTCACAAAACATTTTTAACTGTGATGAAAAAGTTATTTTCTAGCTTCTGGATATACAGTATGACATGAAGCAGTATCTGCTAATCTTCTGATGGTCTAACACAATTCAGATTGATGGATCATTTATCATGTTATTTCATGAGGATTAACAGAAGTTACTTACGGACAGAGTTCATCTCAACGCAGCGCTCATCTTTACCGTAACTGGGTTGTCCAGGAGACCATATTTTATAGTTAATTTCGGTTCCATCACTCCAGAACCAATAAGCATACTATGAACAGAAGAGGGGAAAAAAACAGCATTGTGTTTATGTCCACAGCTTTACATGGCTTTGTTTTATCTTTATTTATCTAAAAGATGATTCCTCATGAACTCTAACCCCACTTTAAACATGTCAGAAATCTAAACAGAAATTGTTTCACAGAAAGGGTATCAGTAAAGAATATGTAAGAAAGGGTTAAATCACTCAGTTATCTCTATCAGCCACACTATTTCACATCAAGTTTCACAATACAAACACTCAATCATCATGGTGAGAGGTGCCTCTCAAGGCTGCCAATGCACTAAACTAACTGTTCTAAGGAGCAAAAATAAATGATAAAAACACATCTATGTTTGTGTTTTGAAAAATGTATTAAATGAGTTAATGGTAAATGGCCAGTAGCACAGAAAGTATGTTGAAAAAAAATAATTGCATACCTGAGAAACTCTATGGAGTCCGATCCAGGTAGGTGTTGATGCATGAGTTGCGCGTCTAATCAGGTTCTTTATGAAAATGTACTCATCATGGCTGTGTACAGAAGCAAGGTTCCCTTTATAACTGATCAAACACCCAAACTGTAGAGGCAGATACATGAGCAAACACAATGAACATGTTAATTTGAATGAATATTCCAGAATCTGTGACATGTCTTCTGTGCTGTTTATTTAAAGTTTATTATTTTACCTGTGAAATATAAAATCTGCCATTTGAGGTGGGACTACTTTTCTAGAAAAGGTTCTGGTTATACTGTATATAGATTAGATATAACTTCACATAGATAAAGTTTTTAAGTGATCCTCTCATGATAATATGAAATGTGTTGTGTCTATTTTCAGACCATTATGATGTTTCAGTATTATCACAATGATGTTTGTTCACATCCTAGAGATGAACTGACAGGTGTCACAGATGTTTACAGAGTTAATCCAAGAATATTCTTATATTATTTTAATGTCATATCAGAAGCTGAATGTATCATACCTCGGCTGAAGACCTTATTCGAGGATCATTGAAAAACTTGAAGCATCTGCATCCATAGGCAGTCCATCCTGTCTCACAGGCTGTTAAATGGAAGTTTTGTTTGTTATTATGTTGTTACCTTTAAAGGGATAGTTCACCCAAAAATGAAAATTTGATGTTTATCTGCTTACCCCCAGCGCATCCAAGATGTAGGTGACATTTTTTCTTCAGCCGAACACAAATTATGATTTTTAACTCCAGCCGTTGCCTTCTGTCAGTCTTATAATGGCAGTGGATAGGAACTTCATCTGTAAGAGTGAATAAACCTTGCTTAAACAAATCCAAATTAAACCCTGCGGCTCGTGACGACACATTAATGTCCTAAAACACGAAACGATCGGTTTGTGCGAGAAACCGAACAGTATTTATATCATTTTTTACCTCTAAAACACCACTATGTCCAACTCCGTTCAGCTTCCTGTTAGTGAGGTCTGATTGCGCTCTGACAACGGAAGTGATGTCTGACACTCATTAAAGTATATGCGCGAGACATCACTGCCGTTGTCAGAGCGCGATCAGACCTCACACACCAGAAGCTGAACGGAGTTGGACATAGTGGTGTATTAGAGGTAAAAAATGATATAAATACTGTTCGGTTTCTCACACAAACCGATCGTTTCGTGTTTTAGGACATTAATGTGTCGTCACGAGCTGCAGGGTTTAATTTGGATTTGTTTAAGCAAGGTTTATTCACTCTTACAGATGAAGTTCCTATCCACTGCCATTATAAGACTGACAGAAGGCAACGGCTGGAGTTAAAAATCATAATTTGTGTTCGGCTGAAGAAAAAATGTCACCTACATCTTGGATGCGCTGGGGGTAAGCAGATAAACATCAAATTTTCATTTTTGGGTGAACTATCCCTTTAATGACCTTTCATGTAATTAAATTAATAACTTTCATTTTAAGGTACACTATGTAACTTTTGGCCCTTTATCATTTAAAAAACAAAAAGGCATGCAACATTGTTTCAGTTGTGCTTTAGCTTCACATGACTGTGGAGATGAAGGCGACGCTTCACAAAAGATGCTGTACAGTGAACTCTGTTAGAGAGCTACATATGGCTGTCTGGTCCTGGAATTAAATACCTCAAAAAATTCCTTAATCACTGTGTTGCTTTTACAACATTTCAAATCCATCAGTTCTCGTCACCTAAAACTGAGCTAATGTTGATTCTTGTTTTATTACGAGCTCTGTCACATTCACTTCTCTAGCAGAATCTCCTCTGTTCGGTGTTTGTTTAAAACGGGCGATTCTCCAGATGTTGGAGATTCAGTTGCTCCATCTCTTCCTTTCTTACTCTTGTAACAGCTAACCTGTGCCACCCCCACACCAGACACGCGTCAAAGCGGCCGGAGCAACTTTTCTCTATTTACGGATGTAACGAGACGCACAGGTGAGTGATGTATGTCAGAAAACTGTTCTGACAGGTCTAAAATATAAACACTTACCATAGTGAATCATGTTTTATAAGAAGGACTGAACATGTATTGACTCATTATTTAAATTTTGTTTATTTTGAACAAAAAAGCTACATAGTGTACCTTAAATAAACAAAGTATTTAAAATAGTTTCCAAGATGCTCTTTAGATCATTTTAAAGCATGCTGGAGAACATGATCATCAGGTGTTACACACACTTGTTAAGGTGGAAAAAATGCACAGGTTTTGGACTTTTGTACTGTACTAGACATACACACTGACAAGAGAAGAAGACAAGAGAAGACTTACGTTTACAATCTTTATTCTTTTCAACAGGACGCGTTTCCACTTAAAAAGAAAGAAATACACATTAAAACAGAACTGCTAGCAGTAGTGCTACTACAACAACTGATAAATATATACTGCAAATTAACAGCCATATTTGGTGTTGTATATTATTGTCAAAATTAATAATATAATATCATTCATAAGAATCAACAACTTTAACTGATATAATGATATAATTATTGTTGTTTTATTGTCTTAATATTATCATAATAATTCAGAGACAAACTTATACTGTATTAGATCATTTCTGCTTCTGATCAGTCATTTCAGAGTCCCAGATGTGCTTCAATTCATGTTAAAATAACAGTTCTGATGTGAGACGTGGAATAATAGTATTACCTGAAGCATTCAAAGCGACCAGAAGACCGAGAGACAGATAGACAGTCCAGACCGCCATCGTTTCTCAGAGAACACTGGAACTCTGACTAGATTAAAAACACAATTATACACAAATAATTATTACAAAGATTTGTACTTTTGTGATATGAATCAGTAGATCAATGTGTACAAACTATGTTTTTATATAGTTTGTACTTGGTGGATCACAGAGCCAGTGCAAGATGAGCATTTTTGGTTAAAGAGATTTTTTTTTTTTTTCAGGACATGAGCAATTGTTTCTCTAGATATGACCCGTATTCCTCATCTGGGATCATGTTGTCAGGGATCTGTGAGGGAGGACTCAAACGCAGGATAAATGTTACAGGTTTATTGAGAAGACAAGATGCTAGACAAGATATTGAGGAGAGGAGGCGAACACAGTCCAAACAGCAGGAAGGGAATGAGGCACAATGACAGGCCGGCTGAGAGAGCGACCCCTGAGTCCAACCCAGGTTGGCAGGAGGTTGGAGAGCAGAGATGGTATGGCAGTGCAAGACAGGAGAGAAACAGCATAGCCCAGGCAGGAACACACTGTTTGAGGAGATAGTCACTCGTGGACTCACAGGCACTGCACAGGTCTGGCTGTTTGGTAGGACGGAAAAGCGGCCAGGGAAACTTAGCCTGCTGGACAGGGCAGGGGGAGACCAGAGAAACAGTACCAGGACTTGACAAGACAGGTTAGAAGTTAGATGGTTAGGAACAAGGCATGACTACAATGACAAATGGATACAAGAAACTCCTACAAAAATGCTATAAGCTTTAATGAACAAAAGACTAGTACACAGTGGCACGAGGTTTAACAAACTGGTTTAACAAACGAACAGGTGACAACACTTAGACTAACGAGGACTCAACAAGAAAGGGAGCAGGGAACATACACAGGTGAGAACACTCATTACAAACGAGGACTGAACAACGACTAAACAAGAGGGCGTGGTAACTGGAAACAAGGAGGAGGGAACAGAGGAGCACATGGCAAACACAGACACAGAAAAAGCCATGTGCTCAGACACAACACAAACAAGGCTGTCAGGGCAGAACCCTGACACATGTAGAGTTCTTTGAAGCTGCATTTAAACTGTAATTTGGACCTTAAAGTCCACTATATAGACAAAAATCCTGGAATGTTTTCCTCAAAAACTATTATTTCTCTGTGGCATTGAGAATGGTATCGAATATCAATATTAGTGTAGAACATAGTAGTGTTCTGTAGCTTTAAATCTGAGCAGACTAAGATCCTAAAGTCAAGTCAAGTCAAGTCAAATTTATTTATATAGCGCTTTTTACAATTGGTAATTGTTTCAAAGCAGCTTTACATATTAGAAGCACAGAAAAAAGAGAAGTGGTTAAAAATAAGCTGTACAAGCAAGCTGTTACAGATCCCTTGTTCCCCTGGACTCCATTTCCCAAGATCCTCCTGTTCTCCACACCTGCACTCACTTCCCTCGTCAACTCCCCATCATCACTCATCACCTGCACCTGGACTTGATTATCCTCACTGCCTTTATATTGCACTCACTCCATTCACTCCTCATCGGTTCTCTGTTTATGTTAAGTGTATGTTTGGTGCCTCCTGCCTTGTTTAAAGTATAGAAGTATATGTATTGTGGAAATCCGTATCTGCCTCGTCTCTCTACACCAGTACACGTAACAGAAGAACCGACCTTAAACCGACTGGATTTCCACAAGAAAAAAAAAAAAAGGAAAAGGAAAGAACATGGACTCGTGGACTTTCCCCGGCTCCCTGGATCCAGCTCCTCCAATGGCTCTCACCCTGACAGCCAGCGATCGCCTCATCGGGCTTCTGCAGGTAGGTCGTTCGCTGGAGAGGTATGTGGAGGAGTTCGTTGAGCTCGCTTATTTGTCGGACTGGCCTGAAGCAGTTTTGATCTCCCTGTTTTTGGATGGATTGGATGACGACACTATCCGTTTTGATGAACCTGTTTTTTGTTTCTCCTTAAGCGAAACTATCAATTTAATTTTGTGGTTAAATGGCTCCAAATTCTATGTGGATAGGGTTCAGGATAAGTGTTGTCGTCCAGTCCATCCAGAAACACGGTTGGCCGGGCCAGTCAGTCAATCTCCGGCTTCCTCCGCATACCCTTCCAGCGAACTCCCTGCCTGCCCCATGCTGGACCCACATTCCTCTACTGGGCCCAGAAAGCGGAGGAGGAGGAAGAAAGCGGCTCCAGTCTCTCCAGAGCCCGCTCCAGTCTCTCCAGAGCCCGCTCCAGTCTCTCCAGAGCCCGCTCCAGTCTCTCCAGAGCCCGCTCCAGTCTCTCCAGAGCCCGCTCCAGTCTCTCCAGAGCCCGCTCCAGTCTCTCCAGAGCCCGCTCCAGTCTCTCCAGAGCCCGCTCCAGTCTCTCCAGAGCCCGCTCCAGTCTCTCCAGAGCCCGCTCCAGTCTCTCCAGAGCCCGCTCCAGTCTCTCCAGAGCCCGCTCCAGTCTCTCCAGAGCCCGCTCCAGTCTCTCCAGAGCCCGCTCCAGTCTCTCCAGAGCCCGCTCCAGTCTCTCCAGAGCCCGCTCCAGTCTCTCCAGAGCCCGCTCCAGTCTCTCCAGAGCCCGCTCCAGTCTCTCCAGAGCCCGCTCCAGTCTCTCCAGAGCCCGCTCCAGTCTCTCCAGAGCCCGCTCCAGTCTCTCCAGAGCCCGCTCCAGTCTCTCCAGAGCCCGCTCCAGTCTCTCCAGAGCCAAGTTCTCCAGTCTCTCCAGAGCCAAGTTCTCCAGTCTCTCCAGAGCCAAGTTCTCCAGTCTCCGCCGCCGAGGCTGCATCTCCAGTCTCTCCAGAGCCAAGTTCTCCAGTCTCCGCCGCCGAGGCTGCATCTCCAGTCTCCGCCGCCGAGGCTGCATCTCCAGTCTCCGCCGCCGAGGCTGCATCTCCAGTCTCCGCCGCCGAGGCTGCATCTCCAGTCTCCGCCGCCGAGGCTGCATCTCCAGTCTCCGCCGCCGAGGTCTTTCAGCACGCTATGGAACAGCCCTTTGCTGGCTACCCGTGCACAGTCATAGTCGATTCGTATCGTAGGTAGAGTGTCAAAGTTAGAAATTCCAGTATTGTGACAACACATGAAATTATACATATAATTCCTTAACACAGCATTGTCACGCACACAGAAGAGGACAGATGAGGTGAGCAGCAAACAAACAGTGCTTTATTGGAGGTATTAGAGAGCAGGCTAAAAGTGAACAGGTAAGAGGAAACAGTCACTGAATGGCAGATGGTGAACTTAGCTGGTGGTAATACAGTCCATGTATTGCAGTGAAGACGGTGATGCAGGCTGAGTGGAGAATCCAGGGAAACGACACAAGGAACAGAAGACAGGAGATAAATCAGGATCACTGATGGCCGATTTCGAAACACTGCTTCATGAAGCTCCGAATCTTTATGAATCTTTTGTTTTGAATCAGTGATTCAGAGCGTGTATCAAACTGCCAAAGTCCCGTGATTTCAGTAAACGAGGCTTCATTACATCATCACTGTACATTTCAAAACAGTTCGAAATTTCAATGGTTCACCGGTAGAGGGTGATGATAAAGTGAAAGTGAAAAGAGAACTATTGAACAAGTGTCTGTGGGCTTTACCTGATCTCTGATCAGTTTTATACATTTGTAGACGTTTTAATTAAGTTGGTTTGAAAAAGCCAACTTACTGTTATGCTATTTTCTTCTGAGACTAAAATTTCCAACTCTAACTCCTCCTAGAGCTTTAACTCTACATACTCCAAACTCGGGTCAGACCTTCAGACTGTTCTGACTTAGTGTGCTATATCTTTTCTAACTGATCCGACTTACGGTTTTCCTAAAAATGACTATTAAATCTTGGAAAAATCCCATTGACTTTCATTGACGGAATGTTAAAATGAGCCAAGACTTTCAAATTCCAACTGTCAAAATTCAAATTTAAACTACGGAATCCCATTAGACTCAAACTCAATTAGACTCAAGTGCCATTCTATGTACTATTTCTAATCCATTGAAACTCTCATAAATCTATCTATCTATCTATCTCTCTCTCTCTCTCTCTCTCTCTCTCTCTCTCTCTCTCTCTCTCTCTCTCTAATATGATCTATCAATCTCATAGCAACCACCCAAAACAACTTAGCAACTGCATAGCAACACCCTAGAAACCACCCCGAGTACCCTAGCAACTGCATAGCAACACCTTAGCAACCACCCAGAGTACCCTACTCTATCTATCTATCTATCTATCTATCTATCTATCTATCTATCTATCTATCTATCTATCAAAACTACTAAACTAAAACTTTCAAACTTCAAACTTTCAAACTTTAAACTTTTAAAACTACTTCAAACTTTCTAGCTAGGCTTTTTCAAGCCAACTTAAAGTTTGTCTTCAAACTTTTTAATCTAGTTAGACATTAGAATAATTAAAATGAATAATGGTATAGTTATTAATCTCTTGTTTATCATGAGCCATTGAACAGAGAAACAAGCCTTGAAAATTGATAAAAGAACACATATTATACAGACACTCTATATTTAATCTTATTAGATGATTAGTTAATTGCATTTAAAAGATTTTACTTTCAATAAAACATTTGCAATAGATTTGTAAAAGGTGTTTTTATGCGTGTTTGGCCTGAGTTTTGTTGCATTTACACTGTTCTGACCACTAGGGGTCACCGTGGAGACAGGTGTCAGATTGTTTCGAAGCCTCGACACATTACGACACATTTGCTTCAACTGCTACAGTGTTTCACGAAGCCTCGATCCGCACATCTATGGAGGACCAAACCTGCAGAAATTAAAAATGAATAAATAAATGAATGAATAAATAAATATATAGATGAATAAATAGATAAATAGGTAAATAAATGTGATAATAGGAAAATAAATTAATGAATAAATGACAATAAAATAAATATAATTCATTTTTAATAAAATTAATTTTTTAAATTTTTCCCCCTTAATTTATTATTTTCTGCGTTTATACATTTTTACATTTTTAAAACTTTTTTTAATTTATTTTTATATTTATATATTATTTTTACATTTATTTTTAGATTTATTTATGTATGTATGCATTCATTTATTTTTAGATTTATTTATTCCCACATGTATTTATTTTTTAGATTTATTTATTTATTGATTCATTTATTTTTAATTTTCCGTGTGTAACATGGAAATGAGGAAGGCGGTCCTTCTGTAGCTTCAGTGCATCATTGGTTAAGAGCTCACGCACAGAATCGTCAGGCCAGCTAAACGATAGAGATCGGAGTTTGCAACGAAAATGGCGGCAGCCGTAGAGTTGTAAGTTATTTTCACCTACTGTTATTCGCGTTATGCCGCAATATGTAAACTATTTTCCAGAAATAAAAAAACACAGCGCTGAAGCTACTTATGTGATCCCCCACAGCATCATCGTCATCGAGTCTAGAACCGTCGACGTCAGACGCTAGGGTGATGACGCCTAGAGTCAGACACTCAGTGGACGATTGGTTAGATTATTAATAGTTTTAACTTTAGCAAAATGACAAATAACGTTAATGCAGTAAATGTTTTAAATTGGGAGCACGGAGAAAACTTTATACGACGATCAGATGGTCTCATATTGACATTGTTAACGTGGGTAGACGATATGAAGAAGTGGCCAGACCATGGGACTGTCAGGAGTTGATGGAGCAGCATGTAAAGGGTGTAGGTGAAGAAGACTGGAATTATTTTAAATCAGCTTTGTAAAACAAGAGATAACTTTGTGATTTGTTTTAGAAAATTTATCATTTAATACAAGTTGTATAAAATCAGTTGTAAGAGTGTTTGTTGTTATCAGGAAGCTAGAGAACTTTTACTGACCTTCATGTAATGTTTCACCATTTAATTTTCATATGCAATAAACCAAGATGGAATTTATTTGCAAACTTGACATGACTTATTCCATTTAAATCAGTAGACTTCATTCCTTCCAGTTTTAAGGGGAATCGACAGAGCTTACATTATATGGTTTTATAAGAAATTACTGACAGCTAACATCTGGCCACATTGTAAAGATTAAAACAAAACTTCACAAAAGATAACATTATCATATTGTAAAGGTTTATAGAAATAACTTTACAGATAAGTAACATAGTAAAGGTTTATAAAAAATAACTACATACACTATTTACACTGATTAGTTAAATCAAAACTACAGCACAGACAGAAGTGGAACGCACCTACAAATCAACACTTATTCCTCCTCTACATCAGAAATTATGTTGCTTAGGTTACACAGGACAAATTCTCTAAATGATAAATTTTAGGGGTGAGTTTAATTGGAACTGTTTTAAGAAAGGATTTTGAAGTTTTTCAGCCATATGACCACTTGGCGATGGTGATTTCTTCGGAGAGTCTCTCTTGGTGAATGCTGGAATGACGAGTTTCACCTTCCTTTCATAGCGGAAATCGGTAATGGTGAAGCCTCTGTCTGCATTTACTTCAGCGCCTGGACAAAGGTATTCCAGGAACTCTGAATTTGCAGTTATGAATTTATCACAACACCAGGATTTGAAACACCAAACCTTTAAGCAAGATCACCCTGCAATAAATTAAGACACAGCTTCACCAGTAATCAGGAGCTGATCCCAAGTGTGTAGCTGGAAGCTGTTGGTGCATGTATTGGTAAGGTGCTCGGCGACTGAATGAAACGCATCCGATGTCAACCCTGTGTGCTGACAAAGATGGTTGTTTCTCAGCAGGATTGTGTACAATGGCACTGGCTCAACGCATTGCATTCTCATATCAGATGTAGGTGGCTTCAGGTTGAGATGCGATTTTGATGTGTAGTTGTGGTCAGAGACAGATGGATCCTCCTATTGTGTTTCTGCATCACAGTTCAGGGCATGTGGATGTGTGCATCTTCACTGTTGTCTACATCACTGACGCTCATCGATGCATCTGTGGAAATAGTATAACCAAACACATTTTTACATTAGTAATAATACATCATGAGAATGAATATACAATGCCACTACTTGAACAGAACAGTGTGAGAGACAGATCCATTAAAAACGAGACAGTATATACACAATCTCTAACTCTAGTGTTGATACGTACATCAATATCAATATATGAGAGATGTTGCTAGATTGCCTGCTATCATCTGCAATCTCTGTAATTTACAGGAATAATGTAAGCTACTGTAAGACTATTGTACCATAGTACTACAGTAAATGTACTATCGTAAATATGAAATATACAGGTGACAATGGTAATAGTGCAAGATTCATTGTGTTTTGTGAATATTACTGATCTCAAATTCATAGAACGGACTTCACAAATCTATCGTTAGGTTAACAAGCACATGGCTAGCTAAGTTAGCTTACCTGAATCTGACAACCTGTTCAGCATCTGGCGTGACTTCTTTATGGGAACATCGTAGCCGAGACATTTCTCGGGTAAGGGTGTTCGTCAGTCAGCTTCCCGTCCATGAAATGTGGGCACTTCAAGTTTAGCGCCTTCAGCCATTGCCTCAGGTGCTCCTCCTCGTCTCAAGGCGGTGGGTGTTGAATTGTAAAGTGCAGCGCAACACTCCGACCGCTTAATATAATCTACCGTTACAGTTATAGGATTACGGCTAGAGACTAGCATTAGGTCCCTCTCAACCAGAAGTAAGATAACTAAACGAACGCAATGGTGTCACCCTTGTTGTCGTGAAAATAACGCGCTACAACCTGTCACTACACAGCCAGAGTAATCCAGCAAGCGCTTCAATCAATGATGAACCAATGGTAAGCAAGACCAACCCACCTAATTATCATACATGACAAAGAAATGTAAAAATAAATATGAAGATAAATTTAAAAAGTTGAAATAAATAAATGTTACAATAAATAAATCTGGAAATAAATACATATTGGAATAAATAAATATAAAAATAAATGAATGCATAAAATAAGTAAATATAAAATAAATGGAAAAAATAAATAAAATAATAAATAAATAAAATTAGAAATAATTAAAACATAAAAGCAGAAAATAATAAATTAAGGGGGGGGAAATGAATTTTATTAAAAATGAATAATATTTATTTTATCATGTTGTTTATTCATTAATTTATTTTCCTATTATCACATTATTTATCTGTTTATTAATTTATATATTCATTTATTTATTCATTTATTCATTTTTAATTTCTGCAGGTTTGGTCCTCCATACACATCACTACTGGTAAGTAGCTAGAGTAAAGGGGGAGGAGCAAGATGGCGGAGTGAGCCGTCGTAAAAGTTGCAGGGTCCGACAGAAAAAGTGATTTTGACATCCAAAACTGATATTTTTGAATAACAGTCACCCCTCAAGCCATTGTGAGGTAAATATCACTCTTAAAAGACTATTGTTAGACACTTTTTTGAAAAGACGCACAAAATAATACACTCGAGAAAAAAAAAAAATGGCTAACACTCAGGACCAAGCTAGCTGCAATGAACATGACTACAACATGGACGGGATACGCGAGGCATGTTTTGACGAATATGTTGAAGAAGAGATGCAGATGGCAAAACCTCTGAGTGACCACACTCCGTTACAGAGTCCACATCCAAAAAAACTGAAGAGGAGAGATGAATCAAAAGAAGTAAGCATGGAAAGCATATACGATGCTATTCACACTCTGTCACAAAGATTTGAGGAAAGACTGGATGCGTTTGAAAGAAAGTTTGAAAAATTTGAACAGCGCATCCAAAATAATGAAAAAGACGTGACAGAAAATAAAAATGGAATAATTCAACTAAACACGCAAGTGGATAGGCTGACAAAAGAGAACAAGGAGCTGAAGGAAAGATGCCGGGAAATCGAGCGATACGGAAGACGATGGAATCTCAAATTGATCGGGCTACCGGAGAAGGAAAACGAGGATATAAGAGAGATGGTGATCGGTATTCTCACAAGAGTGATTCCGATTTCAGTAGAGAAACTACGAGACACGGTTGATACTGTCCATCGTCTGGGAAAGAAAGATGATCCCGCCTTCAATATGAGACCACGACCGATCATCATGCAGTTTGGTATGAGGACGATGAGGGACGAGATCTGGAGGAGGTCGAGGGAGGCCAGAGTCTGCTAGGAGCTGCATGTCCAATTCAGACAGGACTGGTCGTGAAGCTCGGGCAAAACTGTATCCGACGGTACAGGAGGCCAGACGTAACGGGAAGAAAGCAGGAAGCGTATGCTATTATAGACGGAAAAAGAGTGGAGGCACCTTGCATTGGTTAAGTAGAGTGTCATCTCCTTCATTCAGAAAGTTTGATTAAGGGGACTGTTAATGTTAATGTCAAAGTTGAAATCTATGACAGATTGTTTATTCCTGCCTTAAATCCTATCTTTTAAGCGCATAAAGAGCGTGTATTTTGTTTCATTTGTATGTCTATTGTTTTTAGTTCTTTAAATGTTCGAGGTTTAAAGAATAACATTAAGCGTAAGGCCATTTTTTTATTTTGTAAGGAAGTTAAAGCCAACCTTATTTTGTTACAAGAGACACATTCTAACAAGGTCGATGAAAAATTCTGGAAGCAACAATGGGGAGACAATATTTTGTATTCACATGGAACTTCTCATTCTGCAGGTGTGATGATTTTATTTTTTAGGTTTGTAGGGAAAATTATTGATTGGAAAAGTGATGAAGCAGGTCACTGGCTAATGGTTGTGTTGGAAGTATTTGGTTTTAAAATGATTTTGATTAATGTATATGGGTACAACAACAGATCTCTCAATAGAAATATGATGTTAAAGTTAACTCAAGCTATCAGGGAATGGAGTGCAATTTATGGTACAGATAGCATAATAATAGGAGGTGACTTTAATATAGCACCTAACTCCTGGCTTGACAGAAAACCTCCCAAGGGGTTACAACCAGAATATAATGACATGTTAAATAATTTTTGTTTATCCAATAATCTGGTAGATTATTGGAGAGTAACACACCCTAACACAATGCAATTTACATGGATCAGCCCAGCAGATGCTAACCTATGTTCAAGGTTAGATTATTGGCTTGTGTCTCCAAATATTACTAATCTTACACCAAAATGTGATATTCAGTCATCTCCGCTTACGGACCATTGTCTTATTGGGTTGTCACTATCAATAGTCAAACAAAAACAAAAATCGAACAATATTTGGAAATTTAACAATACCTTGTTGCAGAATGAAGAATTTTGTAGTCAGATTAGAATATTATGTCTTGAAATTAATGACATGGATTTGTCAGATATAAGTAAATGGGAGTGGTTTAAATTTCGAGTAAAGCAACAAGCTATTGAAACTGGAAAGAACATTGCCGACAACCGTAAACGTAAACAAAAGGAAATAGTAGAAAAGATAAGTTTATTATGTGGAAAACCTAACATAACTATAGAAGAGACACAAGAGTTACACATGCTTCAGAATCAATTAGATGTTATATACTTGGAGAAGGCAAAAGGCGCCTTTGTAAGATCAAAAGCCAAATGGATGGAGCAGGGAGAAAAAAACTCATATTTTTATAGCCTTGAAAAACGGAGACAGACTAAAAAATGTATAACAAAATTAAACCAAAATGGAAATATTATTCAAGACACAAATAAAATAACAGAGGAAGTATGTCAATTCTATAGTAACTTATATAAGAAAAAATTTCAGAGTGACGATTGTGATGCCTTTATGGAAAGTGTAAAAGAAAATGTAATAAAACTAACAGATGAAGACAAAAATTTACTAGAAAGAGATGTAACCTTAACAGAAATTGAAACCGCTTTAAAACAAATGAAAAACGGTAAATCACCGGGCATTGATGGTTTATCTATAGAATTTTTTAAGACATTTTGGACAGATATTAAAAATTTATTATTTAACGCGTATCTTGATTGCATAAAAAATGGTCAGTTATCCCCTACAATGAAAACTGGTCTGATAACCTTGTTGCCCAAACCCAATAAAGACTTATTATTATTAGATAATTGGAGACCTATAACTCTACTTTGCAATGATTATAAATTACTAGCTTTGGTATATGCTAACAGAGTAAAAAATGTCTTGAACAATTTAATAGACGAATTTCAGTCAGCTTTTATGAAAGGTAGACAAATTCATAATAATGTGAGACTAATCATGGACATGTTAGATTACCAGAGCCTTATTAACACAGAAAGCCTTATATTGTTTATTGATTTTTTCAAGGCATTTGATTCTATTGAACATGACTTTTTACTGAAATCGCTCCAACTTTTTGGGTTGGGCAACAATTTTTGTAAGGTAATCAGAATGTTTTATGACCAAATATATAGTTTATTTCACTTCAATCAGACATCACTCCAAGAATCAATGTCTCTTGTGGAATAAGACAAGGGTGCCCAATTTCACCAAAACTATTCATTCTCTGTACGCAGCTTTTGGCCTATTTTGTAGTAAATAATAAAGACCTTGAAGGGATAAAAGTTTGTGACACCGAATTGAAAATAAGTCAATTTGCTGACGATACAGTGATATTTCTGAAGGACAAATCAATTCTTCAGAAGGCTTTAAATGCGATTTCTGTTTTTTCAAGGGCATCAGGCCTTTGCCTTAATCTAAAAAAATGTGAAATCTTACCCTTGTATAATTGCACTGAGACAGACTTGGAGATGATTCCAGTTAAAAATGATGTTAAATACTTGGGCATTCATATATCTAAAAACTTGGCAATAAGAGAATCCAAAAATTTCACAGAGAAATTTGAAGAAATAAAAAGAAACCTAAATCATTGGTTAACGAGAGACTTAACTATTTTAGGACGTAACCTATTGTCAAAATCTGAAGGGATTTCTAAATTAATTTACCCAAGTTATTCTCTCTATATTAGTCCACAAAACATAAGAAAAGCAAATACTATAATTTACCAATTCATTTGGCGTAATAGAACGCACTACATTAAAAAATCACAACTTGTAAAGGACTGCAATAAAGGGGGGTTAAAAACAATTGATTTCGAATCTATGATTGGAGTTTTTAGAGTTAACTGGGTAAAAGCCTTTTTAGATAAACCTGATTCTCTATGGTATCATATTCCCAAAAATATTTTTGATAAAGTGGGAGGCTTAGAGTTTCTTTTAAAGTGCGATTTCGAGGTATCCAAATTGCCAGTTAAACTATCTGAATATCATAAACAAGTTCTTCATTACTGGAAGATGGTATTTACTCATAATTTTACACCACATGGCTCCACCTTGTGGAACAACAGAGTGATAACAATAAGTAGGAAAACACTTTTCTTCAGAAATTGGTTTGAAAAGGGAATCATTTTCATCACAGATATATTAGACGAACAAGGTAATTTTCTTAGTTTTATGGATTTTAAAACAAAATTTAATATACAAAGTTTAATAAGGGATTATAATAAGGTATGTAAAGCAATACCAATAGCCCTTTTAAAGATGATACAAAACTATCTACATTATTCTAAAAGTCAAATAAATTTGCCTAAACTGCAACTAAACCAAATTCCCCTAAATAGCAAAAAATGTAACAATAATTGTATTAGCAAAATATTTAAATGTAAACTATTTCATGATTTTGACCAAAATATAAAAATAAGGCATTATGATGATAAAATAACAAATAAATACATCAAATTCATGAAATGGCCTATACCTCCTAAAATCAAAGAAATGCAATTTAAAATTATAAATGGATATTATCCAGCAGCAGCTATGCTTAAAAAGAGATTTGGTTTTGAAGTGGAGCCATGTGTGTTCTGTTCCCAGGAAGATGAAACTATTGAACATTTGTTTTTCTCTTGTTCAGTGATAAAAATATTCTGGCAAGATGTCATGAATTGGTTGGAAACAAAAATGGAGAGAATTACACAATTAAAGTTAGAGCAAATTCTTTTTGGTAATGAAAACATTCCGAGGGAACTTTTTAGAATATACAATATCATAACAATTATGGGTAAATACCATATTCATAAATGTAAATGGAAAAACAAAAATCCATCCCTAATGGTGTTTAAAATTGAACGGAGGGAATACTTTGCTTCTTTGAAACTTCTGAAAGACTCCAGTGATAATATTTACTTGCTATGTGAAGATGTCTCAAAATACTTGTCATTATAACCTGTAAAGCTTCCATATAACTTTATTTTAAGAATATTTGATATTTGTAACAATTTTGAATGCCTTATGGACTGAAGTGCCTTTGCTTAATTTATTTTATTTTACATTCATTTGTATTATTTTCTTTATTGAAATATGTTTCATTTCATTGTGTTTAACTATGTTTCTGCACATAAGTCTCCCAACGAGAGATTTTGTGAATTGTTTGTTGTAAATGTGTTCAATAATAAAATAAAAAAAATAAAAAAAAGTAGCTAGAGTAATGAGTAGGGTTGTGGAGATTATCGTACAAGTAGACATAGTGATACACATCGGCAGGACCAGACAAGGAAGTGCAGGAGAAGAGAGTCTAATTAATCTAATTAATCCATAACTGCTTCTCAATCAAAACATAAGTACAAAAGTCTAAAAAATGTAACAAATATTTTCAATTGTCTCTAATCAAGCAGATTTCTGCATCACTCCAGCAGCTAATGCAATCCACGGGAATAAACAATATGAAAAATAAAAACTCTTAAACTGCGAAACACGGGTCAAAGTTCACAAAAACAGTGATTACATCCTTTAACCAACTTAAACCCAGATAAACTTCCTTTGAGGTAACCTTCTCGAACACGACTCAACACACACTTATATGTGCAACAGCCTCAACGCCCGTCAAAAATAAAAGTCTTCCAAAAATAATCGCTTTTCAAAATGACTTAATCACGTTCTGCTTGCATCATCGATGAGGTGTATCCTCCAACATTAGCTACTGTTGAATGCATTAAAACATGTTAAGCGCTTCTGCATTGAGCATTTTAGCATCATTAATTCACCGAACAACATAAAACATAATCTACATTCTGAATAACCAAATAATAAAATAAAATCTAAGCTCTGTTCTAAGAATGTTCCAACAGAACTAATATTCCCTGAACATTTTTAGTCGGCTAAAAGTGAAATAATGTAAATGTAGAAAAGTCAAACCTCAGGAAATGTGCTCCGAACAGCAAACTGAGTGTTTCTGCTGGATAGTATATCAGAGATGTGTCTTGTTTTCTTGAACTCTTGATGTATTATGTATTTCCACTACATTGTGGGCTTAAATAAGTTACTCATGTTACGTAAGATGCCTGTCAGCCAATCAGAAAGGATCTGCATGTTACTGAGATGTCTGATCTCTCTAAATCACATGACTCTCAGAAAAAACACCACAGAAGTAATACCACAATTGTTCAAAGCCATGTATTTCATCTTTCAGTTGTCTACTTTAATCATTATCTAATGATTTCCAAAGGTATCATTGTGTAATGATTTTACTTGTTGAGGCATATGACTATTAACTAATTGTGAAGTAATAAGTAATATTAGTAGGATTGTCAACCATAATCATAACCACAATGATAAATTACTTAATAATGAGCTGGAAGCTGAAATACATGTCTTTGACCCATTAACACATTAATATACACTATTAGTAAGGAATTAATACCTGATGACACTTTTAATAATTAGAAATTCACATTGTACTTAATTCTTTAATCACCAGATATACTAAACAGGGTAAATTAGCATGAGAATGCAAGTTTTGCGCTGGTAAAAGCTGTTAGTAAATCTGTTTCAGACCACAGATACTCCCACCCACGCCGGTCCCGTTTGGAATGTTGATTCTCAGATGATATCAGCAGAAAACAAGTTAGAAAGCTGATTCTGATCATGCAAGTGTGAATCTTTTACTCCAGATTCATGCATTAAACACACAAACTTCATTCAGTTATTTCTCTTTTTGAGTCACACTAAACAAGCCATTGATCAGGACATGGACAGTCTCTTTAACAAATAAAGATCTGAAGGTAAATGTGGCTTGAACCAATTGCAAACATGACATTTGGGTCATTTGTTGGGTTATTATTTTTTTACCCATGTTCTGTCTTCTTCTAGCACTCTTGCACTTCTTCACAGTAGTCTTCATCTATCTCATCTCCGTTGGTGATTTCAACATGTTTTCTTCACCCCCTGTATCCTCTCGATAAGCTCTGTTGTTGGTTACAAAACATTAAATTCAGGAACCTAACTTTCAAAACTTTTGCTCATCTCATGCTGAGTCAAGTCAAATACATTTGTTTCTACATTAACACCATTTTAAGGATTGCAGGTACTTTCTAAGCAGCATTCAAACATCTTTATATGGCTTTAACTTAAAAGCAAGCAAATAACATTTCTTTGCAACAGGTAAATAGCACATAAACTCACGCCATAGCGACGTCTTACACTCGACGCAGAAGTATAAATCAGCCTTTAGCCTCCCATAATCCACTGGTCATAATGATTTCAGGAGAGTCCAGAATAAATCGAAATGTAACATTTATTTGTCAGGTAAAAGTGTATCATGCCAATTACACAAATAACCAATTAGAAGCCAATTCAGAAATCATAAATACATAACATCAGTTGCTCAAAGATGACTCTAAGAGTAAGAATTGCATATACACACAGTGGTGGATTCGTGTTTTTAAGACATTCACCCAAAATTATATCATTTACAAAGAGTGGTTTTGAAGAAAGGGATCGTATATTCAGCAACCCAACTTATCATTTGTTCCTCCGTGGCCTGCCGAGGCTTCTGACCCTCCATGGCTGCCTGGACCCATGGACCCGTCCTGGAGACCTCCGTTCCTGTCCACTCTTCTCCCTGCACCTGCGTGAGGTCTCCAGTGCGCCCACCCCCCTCCCCAGTTGTTCCATCTACGGCACGAGGTCGCACCTATCGGGAGGGGGAGGTACTGTCACAGTTCCCTCGTCTCCTGAACTCCATTTCCCAAGATCCTCCTGTCTCCACACCTGCACTCACTTCCCTCGTCATCTCCCCATCATCACTCATCACCTGCACCTGGACTTGATCATCTGCACTCCCTTTATAATGGACTCACTCCATTCACTCCCTGTCCGTTCTTAATGTTATTCAATGTGTGTATTGCGTGTTTCTCCTGAGTTTGTGAATAAATACCCTGTTTGTGGATATCCGATTACATCTCGTCTCTACAGCACCAGTACACGTAACAGTAGGTTTAATTTTACAATTAAAATGGGCCATAAAAAGAGATTCAGCTCACACTTAATAAAGTAAAAAATGATGAAATGCTCATGAGAAGGACACAATAATAATGCAATACTAGAAATTGCTAAATTAAGGTGTGACCAATGGACAGCAACAGTGAAACCGTTACAGATCGCTTATCTTTATTCTGCCTGCTCTCTTTCTGCTGGTTGTGTAAAGCTGTGGTGAAATGAGTGATCATTTCAGTTTATTTAGTAAAGATTGTGTGTTGTTCAAAGTTCATAGTCATTGTTCTGACTTCATGAAGCCTCATGGTGTGAATGAACATCAAACTGACTAGAACAAACTCTTTGAAATGTATATATGATACTGGTTCCCATTCAGTCGGTCACGTTCGACGTACGTAGGGTTGCCACCCATCCCTTGAAATACGGAATCGTCCCGTATTTACAGGCAAAATGAAGTCAATACGGGACACGATTTGTCCCGTATTTTACATAGGTCCACATTATGCAACATCCCATGCAAATCATTGTGTGAAGACGTGTCCTATTCTGCCCCTGATTGGGTAATACTCACTGCCATCATTGGTTTGTTTCAGGTTCACGGGCCGTGAATCACGGCCAATCAGAGTCAGAGGAGGGCGGGACGCCGCCTCGCCGGTTCTTTTGTCAGAGAATCCAGTTGAAATGATTGCGGATGCAGGTCCAGATTTTTTTTTGTCACCACATTTTTTTTAATTGATAATGTTTCATATGCTGCCTATTAAGAAATAATGTTAATAATGTACATTAATCATGTTATGGTATGATTTGTTTATTAAGGTTAAGTTGTACAGTCAGACACATAAGCATTACTTTAATAAGAGTTAAGAGAGATATATTTAATACATATTTAATCAAAACCTATGTGAATAAAATAAAGTAATACAAAATAAAATAAAGTACCTATGTGAATAAAATAAACAGCTATTTGTTATGCTTAACCAATTTAAATAATTGCATCATTCAATACTATAGAATTAACAATAAACTATATAAAAATGGAATAAACAAATACATAAATATATTTACTTACCAATAATAAAAATGTTGTCAAGTGTTTTACTTAAATAAGAAATGTTTGTAGATATTATGTCATTTAGTTGTGGTTTCACTGTTTGGATGGTGTTACTGCAAACAATGCCAAATATTTTAGCCAAAATCTTTGTTCACATCACTCTATAAAATTACTCAAGTTAATTAGCAATTTCTTATCCTACTCCCCTCTGGGTTACAGCAGCTGAGTTAATGCAGGTGTTGGCCTATGTTTATTATTGTCATAGCTGTGTATTCAATATGACCACTTAAGTTGTGATAGTGAGAGACTGATTGTATCTGTTCACACTGATTTCAATAGCAGATATCTTATTATAATGTCCATTGGTATCAATCTTAATATTTTTATGAAAACATGTTTTAAGTTATGATATACCACCACTGGCACGCCATTGGGACCGTCGTCATCGTGGCCCCGAGTGGTGTGGCCCCCGCTGCGGCAGCCATCCCTTATTTTTCTCTATTGAAGGTGGCAACCCTAGACGTACGACAGGCTGCACTATCACCTGTCTGTGCTGCAATGGTCATTCCCCTGCGTGCTTCGGCACCTAAAAGATTATTTCCCTAAAAGAGCTTACACAAGTAGATTTGCGTCTTTTTAAAGATGATATTCTACCTGTGTGCTTCTGGATGCGGTCGTTCCTGTCCTCACTGATGGCCACGATCATTGTTTCACATGTCTGGGCGCATGCTGAAGCGATGCTCGTGGGTGTTCATGTTTTCATATGAGAACATGATCATGTCGACATGCCGGTCGTGACTCTTCTTTCTCCGGGAAGCTTGAGTCTCCTCTGTTGTTGTCCAGCTGCCGCTTGTGTGTAAAAGCACAGCTGCGGGTCTGCCCGACACTTTGGGAGACCGTGGAGATCAGCGAGAGCAAAACTCTCGCTCCTCTGCGTGTCATGTGCCGTCGAGCTGTCGGGCTGCAGCACGGGTTGTCACGGCAACCCAGCGCTCGCTCGGCGCTCTTGATGCGTGGTTCCCTTGCCTAATCTCCATTGTAGCGCCCTCTCTGGTGCACCAGAAGAGGACTACTTTGCTGATATGGCTTGGGTGACATGAGGTTCCTTCAGGGAACCAACCCCCTAGGACTCCTTCCTCTCTAGCGCATTGCAAGCTGTGCAGTTTCTGGATTGGATTGCTGGTCCTTCTCTGAGGGGAACCTAGCATTTCATTCAGGGCTCCAGCTGAGGGTCAGACGTCGATTGCAGCATCTGAGAGAGTGCTGTTTTGCTCTGGAAATGAGGGTGACGCTGCCCACTGTGATGGTGTGTGCTTATGCTGACTCAGATTCGGAGTTTACAGCCATGCTTTCCCGGGTGTCCCGGATGTGCATGGAAAACTTGGCAGTATGGAGGTATTTTGGTGCCATAAATATGGAACGCCAAAAGTGCCAAAATCTGCTTAAGTTTTTCCTCTCTCACTGCCCTCTTGGATGGGGTGGCTGTACACAGACCACTCCCACCCTGCATGTGAGGCCAAGGCACTCTTTATGCATGAGGGTAGTTCTGAGCTGGGGTTGAGCTGCGCTTGTTGACTAACCATGATCAAAGTCACGGCGCAGGCCCTCAGCCAGACGATGTCCACCTGAGTGGTCCAGAAGCGCCCCTGGCTTGCCTTGTGAGGTGCGAGAGGTTGTCAAGCTAATGCTTTCTCAATGCTCCCATCTCACGAGGTGGCCTTTTCTGTGACACTGTCGAGGACTGAGCCCAGCGGTTCTCCTCAGTTAGTAGCAGACCAGGGAGCTTCCCAAACCATTGAGTTCCTCTTGGGCCGCCCCTCAGTCTGGGGGGGGCCGGGTGGTAAATCCTTTTATTGGGTTTGCTTCTGTTCCGCCGCTGGCCCAACAGCCAGCGGTACCCAAATTTCCCCCCCCCAAAAAAAAAAGTAGTAGTATGGAGTAGTTCCTCCATCCCCAGGTCTGAAGAGGGCTTGGAGAGCAGTGGGAGGAGAAAAACCTCACCACTCTCATCCCCCTCTTCTGTCGCCAGTGAACAGCAGCGAGCAGCGGGTAAACAAAGCCTTGACTGCTCCCTCTGTCCAACCGTGGAACCAGGTAAGCGTTGCCCAGCACACTGTGACACCGCTTCGGGCCGCCTCGCAAAGAGAGCCCCCCGAGCCGCGTCCCTGTGTTCCACCTCGCTGCCCCACTGTGGGTACGCCGGTGGTCCCTTTGGTCCCGCTTGTACGGTCTCTGCGAGCCTGGTTAGCACTCCCCAGTCCGTCTCGCTGGCTCATTCGGACCATCAGGCTCGGCTATGCGATTCAGTTCGCCCGGCGTCCCCCCAAGTTCAGGGGCGTCCTCTTCACTACAGTGAAAGATGTCTGCCCCTGTCTTGCGGTGCGGAGATCGCAGTCCTACTGGCAAAGGACGCGATAGAGCCGGTCCCTCCAGCTGATATGAGGTCAGGGTTCTACAGTCCCTACTTCATTGTACCCAAGAAGAGCGGTGGGTTATGACCTATCCTGGATCTGCGAGTCTTGAATAGGAGCATTCACAAGCTACCGTTCAAGATGCTCATGCAGAAACGCATATTCGAATGCATCCGTCCCCAGGATTGGTTTGCAGCGATCGACCTGAAGGACGCGTACTTTCATGTCTCGATTCTTCCGCGACACAGGCCTTTACTGCGGTTCACGTTCGAAGGATGAGCATATCAGTACAGAGTCCTACCCTTCGGGCTGCCCCTGTCTCCCTGCGTCTTCACGAAAGTCGTGGAGGGAGCCCTTGTTCCCATGAGAGAACAGGGTGTTCGCATCCTCAACTATCTCGACGACTGGCTCATTCTAGCACAGTCTCGGGGTCAGTTGTGCGAAGACAGGGATTTGGTGCTCAGACCCCTCAGTCAGTTGGGGCTTCAGGTCAACTGGGAAAAGTACAAACTCGCCCCGGTGCAGAGGATCTCTTTTCTCGGTATGGAGTTGGATTCGGTCGAATAGATAGCACGCCTCACAGAGGAACGTGTTCAGTCGGTGTTGAACTGCCTGAACACGTTCAACGGCAGGACAGCGGTCCCACTGAAATACTTTCAGAGGCTCTTGGGGCATATGGTGGCCGCAGTGGCTGCAACACCGCTCGGTCTGCTTCATATGAGACTGCTTCAACACTGGCTTCACAGCCGAGTCCCGAGATGGGTGTGGCAACGCGGCACGTTCCGGGTGGCAATCACTCAGGAGTGTCGCCAAGCCTTCAGGCCATGGTCGGACCCCTTGTTTCTTCGGGCAGGAGTGCCCCTAGAACAGGTGTCTCGGCATGCTGTGGTTTTCACGGATGCCTCGACCACCAGCTGGGGTGCCATGTACAACGGGCTTGCAGTTTCAGGGGTTTGGACGGGACCCCATCTGCAGTGGCACATCAACTGCCTCGAGTTGCTTGCAGTACGCCTTGCTCTGAGCCGTCTCAAAGGGCCGCAACGAGGCAAGCATGTACTGGTCCGTACGGACAACACTGCGACCATTGCATACATCAGCCGTCAAGGTGGTCTACGCTCCCGTCGCATGTCGCAACTCGCCCGCCATCTCCTCCTGTGGAGTCGGAAGCATCTGAGGTCGCTTCGCGCCATCCATGTCCCCGGTGTGCTCAACCGTGCTCTCATGAACTGCGCTGCCGGAAGAGTGGCGACTCCACCCCCAGGTGGTCCAGCTGATCTGGAGAGAGTTCGGAGAGGCTCAGGTAGACCTGTTTGCCTCACCAGAAACCTCTCACTGCCAGTTGTTTTACTCTCTGACCAGGGGAACACTCGGGACAGACGCACTGGCACACAGCTGGCCCCGGGGCCTGCGCAAATATGCATTTCCCCCAGTGAGCCTACTTGCACAGACACCGTGCAAAGCCAGGGAGGACGAGGAGCGGTCCTGTTAGTTGCGCCCTATTGGCCCAACCGGACCTGGTTCCCAGAACTCTCACTCCTCGCGACAGCCCCTCCCTGGCCCATTCCTCTGAGGAAGGACCTTCTTTCTCAGAGACGGGGCACTCTTTGGCACCCGCGTCCAGACCTCTGGAAACTCCATGTCTGGTCCCTAGATGGGATGCGGAGGTTCTAGGTGACTTATCTCCCAAGGTACGTAACACCATCACTTCGGCACGTGCACCGTCTACAAGACGTGCTTACGCCTCGGAAGTGGAACCTGTTCATCGAGTGGTGTTCTTCTTGCCGAGAAGACTCCCGAAGATGCTCGATCAGAGTCGTGCTGTGCCCAAGGTTCCTACCACTCCCTTTAGGGACCAGGTAGTGAGCCTGCAAGCACTGCCCTCGGAGGAGGCAGACCCAGCCCTGGCTTTGCTCTGTCCAGTTCGCGCTTTGCAACTGTACATAGACAGAACTCAAAGCTTCAGGACCTCAGACCAGCTCTTTGTGTGTTACGGAGGCCAGCAGAAGGGAAAGGCTGTCTCCAAGCAGAGGATGGCCCACTGGTTAGTGGAGCCATCGCCCTGGCTTACCAAGCCCAGGGCGTGCCCTGCCCGCTCAGGTTGCATGTTCATTCCACAAGAGGTGTAGCATCCTCCTGGGCGCTGGCTCGTGGCACCTCGCTAACAGACATTTGTTGAGCTGCGGGCTGGGCGACACCTAACATGTTCGCTAGATACTATAGCCTTCGTGTCGAGCCGGTCTCCTCCCATGTTCTCGCCTCAGGTCAGAGGCACGGAGAGGCCCCGGCTTAGTGTCGGCTTGCTGCGCTACATGCCCTCTCTTTGCTCCAGAGAGTCCCTATGGGCAGACCCTGTTGAGTCCTCCACTTACCCTTCGGCAGCCGACGTGGCGGAGCATCTGGCGCCAGGCCTATACTCCGTTGCATCCTTGAGAACCGGATTTAGGCTGGGTTCCATATGTGTGACCCTATGGGGATTCCATATGGTTTTTCCACGGTTGCTCCTAAACGAAGCCCGTGTCTTTCCCTCTGGGAGAACCCATCTCTCACCGAGTTGGAGTCACCCCAGTCCTTCCATATGTTGTACAACCTACAAGGTTAGTCCATATGTTCTCCTCCACATAACTCCTTCGGGGAAGGATGTGGCTTCCGCAGCGTTCCTTTTCTAACGAAAGGTTATGCTTTCCCAGCGTTATCCAATAATCTCACTGAATGGGTTTGAGAACAACAGTGATCGATCCTCTCTGTGTGTTAGCCCTGTCCCACCGTCCGCAGGCAAGGGGGTTCAGGTGGCTTACAACAGAGCGCTGGTAGAGGGCAGCTCCTGTGGCGCTTTGGTAGGGATTCCTATTCGTCGGTCTGTCCGACGTACATCGAACGTGACCGACTGAATGGGAACGTCTCGGTTACAAAGGTAACCCTCGTTCCCTGAAGGAGGGAACGAATACGTACGTCCCGTCGCCACAGTCGTTGTCCTGCTGATGCTGCCGCCTGCTTGGTTCGGCTCCGAAGCGAAAACCTGAAGATGCAACGCACCTGCTGCTCATTATATACCCGCGCTGCGAGGCGAGCAGCTGATGCATATGATTGCATGCCAATGGGCATTGGCTCATTGTAGTTACACTCGAAGTAGATTGGCCTCTCTAGCGAAATTCCTATTCGTCGGTCTGTCCGACGTACGTCTCCGTTCCCTCCTTCAGGGAACGAGGGTTACCTTTGTAACCGAGACGATATCAAGGGTGAAACTGTTAATAATGTAGACAGACAGTAATTTCATTAATTTGTCAGTCATGTGTGGGATGAACTATTATTTATTAAACAAATGAGCCAGTAAAACAAAATGTTAACACTCTGAGGTCTAAAAACGCGCCGGCGCGTTTTGCAGTTTTTTTTTCACATTGCAGCAAAACAGACTTCAAATACTCCGTCATTTTTTGTCATAGAGACATAAGTAATATATCAATTGAAACTATAGAATGTCTTCTTTTATTTATATACACTCAAAGTAAAAACAAAATGTTGTGCTTTTTGTAAAATAAAGAAAACTAACATGATGCGTGATCTCTCCTCTCCCTCTGAACGAAATCCAATCTGATAATTCTCAGAAAATGAACTGTAACTTAGTGAATACTAATCGCAGAAAAATTAAACTTATGTCTAAAAAAACGTTAAGATGTCAGGTTTTAAATCATGTAAGTCAAATCGAAAACAAACCTTCTGTGTTTATGTAATCTGTATGAAAAGAGAGCCATGTCAGAAGACTGTGATTCAGCTCATTATCCGCTAATGCGGCCACGCCCACGGAGCCAGCGCTATTCAGACGCAAATTCAGAGGCAATACATGCATTCATCATCTCAATCGTGTATTTATTGTCTTGAAAAGTGTTTATCTGGATGTAAAATTCATGGTTAGCGATCTCTAGAAGACATACAGTTAGTTCCTGTTTACTTTTCTTCTATGGATGAATTTTAGATGAGTTTTTGTTTCTTTAGCGCCCTCCTGCAGCTGTATGAATTGGAAACTCCATTCATGGAATAGCCTCTTCTTCTTTTAGATGAATTTGTGGACTAAAAATGCATAGAGCGCCCTCCGACTTCAAGGATGAATTGAAAACACCAGCACTCATAGTAATGACAGTGAATATTAAATAAAAATAACTCCTCTGTATAGAAAATTGACATAAGCATATGAGAATCCAATATTTCTACAAATGTGCATGCTTTTAAACTAAAAGCCTATATTCAGACTCTTTGCATCACAGAAATACATTATATTTTAAAGTATAATATAAAACCATTACTTTATATTGTAATAATATTTTTCTGTATGTTTCATATATCATAATGAGCTTGAGACATCACAGGAGGTTTTTTTTCACAGCCTACCTGACTGAAATGCCTCATTAATATGCAAGTCATTTCAGCTCATTACTATCCAATTCTTTTGTCTTCTCAGGTGAGAATGGCCCATTTTCAGTGGTGATTCACGCCTCCTCGCATACTGTGTTCCTTGGCAAAAAGTGTCTAACAAAAACTAAATCAATATATTGTTTTATATGAAGGAGTAGGCAGCATAATTTTTACATAATTCTGAAGCAAAAACTCTAGTCTACAACCTCCAATACCCAAAAGTCTTGTGAACACAGATTTACTATACTTTTTTTGGCCTTATTTCAGTGACTTAAGTTTTTTGTTTTTTCAATAACCACGCATAAATGTTATTCCTTCAAAAACACAAACATGTACATACATGTTCCTCACATATTATTGTAGCCTAGTTTGTGCTGAATACAGTGTAATGACACTTTTTCCATTAATATGTTTATGAAGAACTGAAAAAAGCACAAATGTCAGAGCATGTCAAAACTTCTCCAGGCCCCAAATCAGCCTCAGACTCCAGAGGGTTAATTTTTAAATTCTGTTAGTTTGTGTCTTTCTGTTTAAGACGAGAGAAAGTGAGGGCACATGCAGCACAGTTCATGAAGATAGAAACAAACCCAAGAATTTATCATTTCTGTGAGTTTCACATTAACATTATAATGTGCTTTTTTGTTTTATCTAATTGCTACATTTTATTAAATGCTGCATAAACTAAACTAATTTCAGAGCTCTGTATAGGTCATTATGCAAAAATATCTGCAATATTTTAATTGAAAGGTTGGTTTACATGGTTATAAAACAATAACCTAAAAATAACCATAAGGAAACATCCTGTATGGGCTATGTTTATGTTAAAAATAACTACCCTGCAACGTTCTGGGAACATAATTTTTTGGTTGCAAAAATAAATTGAAAAATAACTATTAGGGAACGTTCTGTATAAAATATGTTTATTTTATTTAAAAACAACCTTCCTCCAACATTCTGGGAACATTATTTCATTTGATAAAGAACATTCCTAGAATATTATTATTTAGTTCCCCAAAATATTAACCAAACCAAACATAATACTTGGCTTTCATAACCGATAATTATGAAATTATTCCTGATGCAAGAAGAATCAGCAGAAAATAAAATTGGACAATAGCAATAAGCTGTTGATAAAATGAGTAATGAGTTTAATCAATTATTAATCAAGTTTAATCAATCATTTCTTAAAGCACAAAAATGAAGTAAAAGTGATCCATGTTCAGGGATTCATTCAGATTCATGTCTCTGTTAGAAGTGTTCTGGTCTCTTCTTCAGCTCCTGAACGATTGAAAGCTTTTTCATCAGTGTGAATTTTCTGGTCTCTTCTTCAGAATGAGAAGACAGATGTGATTTCAGAACAGAGAAACTCTTCCTGCATTGATCACAGGTGTAAGGTTTCTCTCCGCTGTGGATCCTCATGTGAATCTTCTGTCTTGATTTACATGTGAAATGTTTTTTTGACAGATTTTTTAGCTTCTGTTTTTCTTTTCTTGTTCATATCCATCAGGTCTAAAAGAAATATTAAATCATTAAATTTCCATGACCTATAATGAACAGGCCACTGTTGTGCTGAGCACTGAGAAGACAAAAATCAGCCAGACAATATGTTAAATCCATCCATTTGCAAGCTTTATTTACTTGTGCACAGACGTTTTTAGTACAAAACTAAGTTAAATACACTACTTTTTTGTGCTTTTACCCATTAAATGCACTTTGATATTATTCTGTACTATTTTTACAGGAATTAATTCATATTGTTTATGGTTTCAGGGGTTAAACGCTCTAGAGGATTTTTGTTTATCATCAAGTTCACTATTCAGTCTGTTTATTTCTTCACATTTAGTTTTTGCAGACCGTGCTACACCGGACCAATTTGAAAATTCTGTGCGACTGCCACTAGGGGGCGAAATTCGACAATCGTATCCTAATGTCGTGTGCAGTGAAAAGGCGACTTAGTGTGCTTTTTTTTTTTTTTACCGTGTCCTAACCAGATGTCACTGCCAATGATAACAGCAAAAAACTAACCTAACTAACTAACTAAACACGAAAACCAAACGAAATTAAACTAAACAAAATTAAACCATAAAACATTATTCAAAATACATACTCACTGACTTATACAAACTATATACAATCTTTGTAGTGATACACTTGTTTGAGCTTTGCATAATACTAAACTGGTTTGAGCTTGAATATCATTTTGCATGACTTTAATAACCATTATGATAGCAACAATGGATAGGCTAATTTACCTCACAGTATGAACATTGTTTTTTTTTTTTTTTTATTTCATTTCAAAATCTAAGTAATACATACTTGTCATTGTGCATTTATGTCCTTGTTCCCTCTCTATGACCTGAACTGATAGCTGTAAAATCTCAGAAATGTAGAAACAATTTAAAAAACAAAACAAAAACAAAAATCCTTTTGTGACACGGCTGTTTAGGACAGTCTTTGAAGTGGTCATTTTGTGGTCAAAGATGTTCATGTCTTTCAGTCAAAAAGAAATGAAGGTTTTTGATGAAAACATTCCAGGATTTTTCTCCTTATAGTGGACTTCAATGGCCTCCAAATGGTTGAAGGTCAAAATTACAGTTTCGGTGCGGCTTAAAAGGGTTTTAAACGATACCAGATGAGGAATAAGGGTCTTATCTAGAGAAACCATCACTCATTTTCGAAAAAAAATACAACTGTATATGCTTTATAAACGCAAATGATCGCCTTGAACGTACTTCCGCTTTCAGCATTCTTCAAAACGCTTATGCTGAATGTCCTACGCCTTTCCTATTATACTACCGGAACGAACGCAGTGCCAGTTTCTTTTTTTTTTTCCGTAAGCAGAATAGAGGGTATGCATCGACGTCACTTTCCCGCCGGAACGCGCTCCCTCAGCTGGACTGAGTGGCAGAAGAACCTGCTGAATGTCCGGATTTAATAGAGAAAACTGCAAAAACTCGAGTAAAACAAACGAGTTACACTAAAGGTTGGACTCGAAAGTGTTCCTTATGACAATCCATGGATATTGACATGCAGCCAGGAATCGTGTTTCCTGAAATTTGTATGTGCCTGATTTCGACGCCGGGGAAATACATAAAGCAAATCTGCCTGTGAATATTTTATATTCTACAATATAGGTAGGTTTGAATCTGAGTAATCCCTTATATCGTCATATTGTCCATCCCTAAAACATACATATTGTTATAGTATAGTTTTTGTCAGTGTTTATTTAAAAACACCCAATTATTGATTGACTGTACAAATAGCTTTGACACAAAACCTGATGTATACATTTAAAGACTTCCGAAAGCTACAGAAAAAAAAGAGGCAAATAGATCACTGTAATTCACAGAAACAGCTCGACTCCAGCAGAGAAACGTGGATTTGCAGTTATCATTTTGTGTCGAAATGGTGGATTTTGGTAAAATCATACCGTATATATTGTATTGTCTTATATTCTGCATAATTGTTTTTTTTGTTTTGTTTTTTTAAATAAAGAAATAAACTATACTATAAAACTATATATGTTTTAGGGATGGACGATATACAGTGGTATGTGAAAGTTTGGGAACCCCTTGCAGAATCTCTGAAAATGTGAATAATTTTAACAAAATAAGAGGGATCATACAAAATGCATGTTATTTTTTATTTAGTACTGTCCTGAGTAAGATATTTTACATAAAAGATGTTTACATTTAGTTCACGAGACAAAACAATAGCTGAATTTATTAAAATAACCCCATTCATAAGTATGTGAAGCATTGATTCTCAATACTGTGTGTGGTTACCTGATGATCCACGACTGTTTGTTTGTTTTGTGATGGTTGTTCATGAGTCTCTTGTTTGTCCTGAGCAGTTAAACTGAGCTCAGTTCTTCAGAAAAATCCTCCAGCTCATGCAGATTCATCAGTTCCCTTTCGTGGGAACTATCGACGCTACGTCGGATGACCCTCTGTATTTTGTGTTCATGAAGCACCTCTGTATCCAACCAATGAAAAGACGTGACGTCAGAGGCGGGTGACGTCATGGATCAGGAAGCTATAAAGCACACCTGAACATAAAGCACGCCAGCTTCTGTTGTCTTCAGCAAGCGCTCTCTGTATCTTGTGTGTCTTATTTGGTGTTGTTTGTCTTATTACATATAAACAAGTCAAGATCTCTTCGTCTGAGGACAAGAGTATCTCACACCAATCCATATATTTATATATAAAAAAGACACGTATTATGGCGAGAAACAGCAGTGAAATGGGAGTGAGTATGCCCAGGCAGCTCTCGAGGGAGCCGTATGTGTGCACTGTAAAAACTTACTCTCAGGACACTGTGCTCCAGTGTTCCCCACGGATCGGGTCCCGCTTCTGCTGAGGCAGGGCGGAGGCTCCGTTCGTGGGGTTCACAAATGGATCTGACAGAGGGATTAGAGATGGGCGCGCCTTTTCTCTGCCCTCACCAGCCAGGTTCAGCGCCGTCTCCCAGGCGGAAGCACGCTCTGCGGTTTCTTCCCCCGGGTTGAGGCACCGATACTCACATGTCCAGCTCTGAGGAGGTGGATATTGTGATATCGATCTGAGGATCGCCACCTCATACGGGAGTTTTGTAGCTCCACTCCTGTTGGCTTTATTCTCGAGGGAATAAAAGTCTAACGCAAAGCTCGGATCTCGCGTATATATATATATTATATATTAAGGGATCTGAGTAGACAGGAGTTCCCTTTCTCTCTTTCCCTAAAATACCTTGCGAATTATTACGAGCTATAATTCTTTTTTGTGTATTCTAAATATATTCAGTCTGTTCAAAAAATATATATTTATATAAGAACTGGCTGCATTTAATTTGAGGATTAAATGAAATATTGAATACATTAAATTCTGAGGAATTTAAAAGTCCAGAGGATAGGACGTATCTGTGGAACGTCATTATCTCTCGGAAGACTTCAAAGAAGAGGTCCTGACGTTTATAGTGCAGGATCTCTCGAGGGCAGCCCCCTCCGGGGGGATTCGGATATCGGGTCCTTCTCGGTGCCCTCAGGGGACCGTTCTGTCAACCCTGCCACCAAGTGTGAGTCAGGGCGCAGCGGTTTCCACCGATCCTCCGAGGAGGGTCGGCCAGCACGTGATTCGTCTGTCTGCCGGTGCGCCGCGTCAGATGGATGAGCCAAGTGCTCAAAAAACACCAGAGACCAGTCTCGAGAGACTGGTTCCCTTAGTAGAATATTTGGAAGAGTGGAAAAGTCTCCCGAATGTTTCGAAGTGGGTGCTGCTCATGGTAGAACAGGGCTACAGAATTCAGTTCGGTTCACGACTGCCCAAGTTCAACGGGGTGCTTCCCACAGTGGTAACCCCAGAGCAGTCTCTGGTGATGGAGCAAGAAGTAACGACGCTTTTGCAAAAAGGGGCTATAGAAAGGGTTTCCCCCTCCCAGCAAAATGTCGGGCTTTTACAGCCGCTACTTCATTGTTCCGAAGAAGGATTGCGTCCGATCATAGATTTACGTGTGCTAAATCAATCTGTAAGGAAATTGAAGTTCAAAATGCTTACACTCAGACAGATCAACCCTCAGATCAGGTCCGAGGACTGGTTTGTAGCGATAGATCTGAAAGACGCATACTTTCATGTATCCATCCATCCTTCACACAGGAAGTACCTCAGGTTTGCTTTCGGGGGCGAAACTTACCAATACAGGGTTCTTCCATTCGGCCTATTCCTCTCACCCCGCACGTTCACAAAGTGCATGGATGCAGCGCTGGCTCTGCTGAGACTCCAGGGCATCCGCGTACTGAACTATATCAACGATTGGTTGATACTAGCTCAAACAGAACGATTGGCAGTTCAACATTGAGATGTTGTTCTGTCGCACATGAAGAGGCTTGGGCTGAGGCTCAACGCCAAAAAGAGTGTGCTGGTCCCGAGTCAGGTTGCAAACTACTTAGGTGTAATCTGGGATTCCACCACGATGCAGGCGCAGTTGTCCCCTGCTCGTGTGAGTTCCATTCTCGGGGCCGTGAAAGGGGTGAAGTTAGGCCAGTCACTCACTGTAAAACAGTTTCAGAGACTGTTGGGTCTGATGGCAGCTGCGTCCAACGTTATCACTTTTGGCCTTCTGCACATGAGACCCTTACAGTGGTGGCTCAGGACCAAGGGGTTTTCCCCGAGGGGAAATCCTTTTCGCCTGATCAAAGTCACGCGGCGATGCCTTCGTGCTCTGGTCATGTGGAGAAAGCCTTGGTTCCTAACCCAGGGACCCGTGCTGGGGACTTCTGGTCGTCGTGTAATGCTTACGACAGATGCTTCCCTCACGGGCTGGGGAGCGGTCATGAGTGGCCGCTCAGCTCGGGGTCTGTGGGAGGACCATCAGCGCTCCTGGCACATAAATCGGCTGGAGATGATGGCGGTGTTCCTTGCACTAAAACACTTCCTCCCCGCCCTGAGAGACCATCATGTGCTGGTCCGTACGGACAACACTGCGGTGGTCTCGTACATCAACCATCAGGGGGGTTTGCGGTCTCGCCTATTATCCAAGCTGGCCAGTCGCATCCTCCTCTGGTCCCAGGGAAAGCTCCTCTCTCTGAGAGCAGCTTACATCCCCGGGCGGTTGAATGTGGGAGCGGACGCCCTGTCGAGGCAGGGCGCGAGACCGGGGGAATGGAAACTCCACACCGAGGTGATGGAGTTGATATGGAAAACTTTCGGTCGAGCTCAAGTCGATCTATTTGCCACAGAGGAGTCAGCTCAGTGCCCTCTGTGGTACTCACTTCAGCACCCAGCACCTCTAGGGCTGGATGCCATGCTACAGACGTGGCCGAGGCTGCGTCTGTATGCGTTCCCCCCAGTCTCAATGCTCCTGGACGACATTTGTGGTGCGGCTGGATGGTCATCCCAGCACACCTTTATCAGATTTTACAATCTTCACCTTAACATCCCTCCGGGGGCCAGGGTGCTACAAGATAGCAGCCAGGCACTCGGAGAGACGGCGTAGTTGGAATTGCGTTCCCATCACGTCATCCGACGTAGCGTCGATAGTTCCCACGAAAGGGAACGTCTCGGGTTACGAGTGTAACCCTTGTTCCCTGAGTAAGGGAACGAGACGCTACGTCACGTGGCCGTATCTCCTGCATACCTGGTGCGCTTGCTTCAGACATTTTACAGAAGCTGGCGTGCTTTGTGTTCAGGTGTGCTTTATAGCTTCCTGATTCATGACGTCACCCGCCTCTGACGTCACGTCTTTTCATTGGTTGGATACAGAGGTGATTCACGTACACAAAATACAGAGGGTTCCCATCACGTCATCCGACGTAGCGTCTCGTTCCCTTACTCAGGGAACAAGGGTTACACTCGTAACCCGAGACGTTTTCCAGCATCTTTTGCATATTTGAACCCTTTCCAGCAGTGACTGAATGATTTTGAGATTCATCTTTTCACACTGAGGACAATTGAGGGACTCAAACTCAACTATTAAAAAAGGTTCAAACGCTGATGCTTCAGAAGGAAACACGATGCATTAAGAGTCAGAGGGTGAAAAATTTGAACTTCTTCATCCTGTTCAAAAGTTTTCTTATTTTGTTGAAATATATATATATATATAGCAACAGAAGATACTTGCATGTTTCCCGGAAGACAGATTAAATACAATTTACCTTGATCTTCAAATTCTAAAAGTTTTCACCCCTCGACTCTTAATGCATCATGTTTCCTTCTGGAGCATCAGTGAATGTTTGAACCTTTTTTAATAGTTGAGTTTGAGTCCCTCAGTTGTCCTCAGTGTGAAAAGACGGATCTCAAAATCATTCAGTTACTGCTGGAAAGGGTTCAAATACATAGAAGATGCTGGAAAACTGAAGAATCTGCAGGACCTGGAGGATTTTTCTGAAGAACAGAGCTCAGTTTAACTGCTCAGGACAAACAAGAGACTCATGAACAACCATCACAAAACAAACAAACAGTCGAAGATCATCAGGTAACCACACACAGTATTGAGATCCAAGGGTTCCCAAACTTTTGAACGGAGATATTTTAATAAATTCAGCTACTTTTTTGTCTTGTGGATTATATGTAAACATCTTTTATGTAAAATATCTTACTCAGGACAGTACTAAATAAAAAATAACATGCATTTTGTATGATCTCTCTTATTTTGTTAAAACTATTCACATTTTCGCAGGTTCTGCAAGTGGTTCCCAAACTTTCGCACTTTAAGTGATTACACGGATTTAAACCTACCTATATTGTAGTTAAATAAAGCAGATTTGCGTTATGTATTTTCTCGGCGTCGAAATCAGGCACATATAAATGTCATGAAACATGACTCCTGGCTGCATGTCAATATCCATGGAATAGGTTTATTTGACAAGTTTTAAGAAACACTTTCGAGTCCAAACTTCAGTGTAATCGTTTGTTTTACTCTCGTTTTCGCAGCTTCCCCTATTCAATCCAGTCATGCAGCAGGTTCTTTTGCCACTCAGTCGAGCTGAGGGAGCGCGTTCCGGCGGGAAAGTGACGTCGATGCATACCCTCTTATAGGGAAGGTGTAGGACATTCAGTGTAAGCGTTTTGAAGAATGCTGAATGCGGAAGCACGTTCAAGGCGATCATTTGCGTTTATAAAGCATATACAGTTGTATTTTTTTAAGAAAATGGCAGATCGTTTTGCTAGATAAGACTCTTATTCCTCGTCTGGTATCATTTAAAGCCCTTTGAAGCTGCACTGAAACTGTCATTTTGACCTTCAAGTAAGGGAAGGGAATAAAATGCCACTGAAAAATAGCCTAAGTAGCCTATGTAAAACGCTTGAAACAACACAATAAAAAAAAATGGTAGAAAAATTACATTTTGATAAGGAAACTCAAATTTAAAGTGACAATGTGAGATGAATAATAAATATTTCAGACCCTGCACCAAGTAAAAAGACTAGCGGGCTGACATTGGTGACGGCACCAATGAAGGCACCAGTGACGGCAAGAGCGCGTAAGAGTTTTGCTTCGTTTATTATTTGCTGCTAAGAAGGATTCTTTTTTCGATCTGCACTTGCCCTCTTTTCTACATTTGACTATAATTGTATTTTTATTGTACTTGTTTAGAATAACAGGCGCGTTTACAGATTTGATTGGTGTAATTGTCCGCACTTGAGCAAAGTTTAGTTTTGCTTTTCAGCCATTCACAGGTTTAGGCTTTAGCAGTGCTAATTTGCAAGGCGGGCCTGGCGAGGGAAAACATACTTAAACGTGTGTAATTCAGAAGTGAGCAGGACTAGCGGGCTGACATTGATGACGGCAAGAGCGCATAAGAGTTTTGCTTAATATCTGTTCTGGGTCATTTGCTTCGTTTTTTAATTGCTGCTAAGAAGGATTCTTTTTTTCAATCTGCACTTGCCCTATTTTCTATATTTGACTATAATTGTATTTTTATTGTACTCACATTTACAGATTTGATTGGTGTAATTGTCCGCACTTGAGCAAAGTATAGTTTCGCTTTTCAGCCATTCACGGGTTTAGGATTTTGCAGTGCTAATTTGCAAGGCGGGCCTTTCAATCACGTGTTAATAGTGTGTGTGCACGCTGTCGTGGAAGCGTTCAGCCTCCTCGCGTGAAGACCGACTCGGGTTAAGACCTGCGACTCCACCTGCGCGACTCCACCGAGCGGCAACACAGGTAGGCACTTAACTTTCTTCCTTTCTTTCACACTTTTCCTTATCCTCGGCATGTGCTTTCAACACATTCCTGCTGTCTCTCGGCAACGCTCCACTAACCCATGTAAAAGGCAGTGCAATGTTTTTAACCTGCGTCCTATTTACTCCTCTTCTAACACTAACACTAATACTCTCTGTCTCTGTGGGTCTATGGAATTGTCAGTCAGCAGTTAACAAAGCTGACTTCTTTCCAGCCTTTGCTACTAATTCTTCTCTCAATATCTTGACTGAGACCTGGATTCATCCAGAGGACTCAGCAACCCCTGCTGCTCTCTCTAACAACTTCACTTTCTCTCATACCCCTCGCCAGTCTGGGAGGGGTGGGGGCACAGGTCTCCTCATTTCTGACAATTGGAAATACTCGACCCATTCCTCTCTTTGCAATTACAATTCATTTGAGTTTCATGCTATTACAATCTCAATTCCTGTCAAAATTCATATCGTAGTAATTTATCGCCCCCCAGGCCAACTGGGTACCTTTGTAGAGGAACTGGACATGCTGTTGTCCTCATTCCCAGAAGATGGCAGCCCACTTGTAGTTTTTGGCGATTTCAACATTCATCTAGAGAAGCCTTATGCTTCAGACTTCCACTCTCTTCTAGCCTCATTCGATCTCAGTCGGCTCATCACCACGAGTACACACAAATCTGGCAACCAACTTGACCTCATTTACACTCGCAACTGCATCACCGACAACATTCTGGTAAAACCTCTGCAGGTTTCCGATCATTTCTTCATCACTTTTAATCTACAACTCCCCATTTGTTCACCACCAACCCCTCTACCAGTTACCTTCAGATGAAACCTGCGCTCTCTTTCTTCTTCTCATCTTTTCTCTGCTGTATCATCCTCCCTTCCCTCACCCACACAATTCTCATCTCTGGATGTGAATACAGCAACAGACACTTTATGTTCCACCTTAACTTCATCTCTAGACAGTATCTGTCCAGGCCTGCACGTGCCACTCCCTCTAATGCCTGGTTATCTGATGTTTTTCATGAACATCGGACCAAACTCAGGGCTGCAGAGAGGAAGTGGCACAAATCAAAAGACCAATCTGACCTAAGTAGCTTTCAATCTCTGCTCTCAACCTTTTCTGCTGAAATTCATGCTGCTAAATCTTCCTATTTCCACAACAAAATCAACAGCGCTTCAAACCCATCGCACACTTTTCAAAACATTCAACTCTCTCCTCTGTCCCCCTCCACCACCACCCACCTCATCCCTAACTGCTGATAATTTTGCTAAGTTTTTCACTGACAAAACATCTACCATCAGCAGTCAGTTCTCCACTCCACACACACAGGATCTCAGACCAACCACACACACAGCCACACACCTCCTCTCTTCATTCTCCTCCCTCACTGAGACAGAAGTATCCAAACTTCTCCTCTCCAGTCATCCTACTACCTGCCCTCTAGATCCCATCCCCTCACACCTTCTACAAGCCATCGTTCCTACACTTTAACCAGCACTGACACACATCATCAACACATCTCTCCACACTGGCACTTTCCCTAACACATTCAAGCAGGCTCGGGTAACCCCACTGCTTAAGAAACCCACATTAAACACGTCTCTTGTAGACAGCTACAGACCTGTTTCTCTCCTACCATTCATAGCAAAAACACTTGAACGAGTTGTTTTCAACCAGGTGTCATCTTTCCTCTCACAGAGCAACCAATTGGACGTCAATCAATCTGGTTTCAAGAGTGGTCACTCGACCGAGACTGCACTGCTGTCAGTCACTGAATCCCTGCGGATTGCAAAAGCTAATTCCAAATCATCAGTTCTTATTCTGCTCGATCTATCTGCTGCCTTTGACACGGTGAATCATCAGATCCTCCTGTCCACCCTCTCATCACTGGGCATCACAGGTACTCCACTTTTCTGGTTTGATTCCTATCTCACTGGAAGGTCTTTTAGGGTTGCCTGGAGAGGGGAGGTATCCAAAGGTAATCAACTGACCACAGGGGTTCCTCAGGGTTCAGTTCTTGGACCCCTCCTCTTCTCCATTTACACTACATCACTTGGTCCCATCATTCAGGCACATGGTTTCTCCTACCACTGCTACGCTGAAAGAGAAGTAAAGTGTTATTTTAACATCATCTGTACACATACAGTGGGTACTGAAAGTATTCAGACCCCCTTACATATTTTACTCTTTGTTATATTGCAGCCATTTGCTAAAATCATTTAAGTTTTTTTCCCTCATTAATGTACACACAGCACCCCATATTGACAGAAAAACACAGAATTGTTGACATTTTTGCAGATTTATTAAAAAAGAAAAACTGAAATATCACATGGTCCTAAGTATTCAGACCCTTTGCAGTGACACTCATATATTTAACTCAGGTGTTGTCTATTTCTTCTGATCATCCTTGAGATGGTTCTACACCTTCATTTGAGTCCAGCTGTGTTTGATTATACTGATTGAACTTGATTAGGAAAGCCACACACCTGTCTATATAAGACCTTACAGCCCACAGTGCATGTCAGGGAAAATGAGAATCATGAGGTCAAAGGAACTGCCTGAAGAGCTCAGAGACAGAATTGTGGCAAGGCACAGATTTGGCCATGGTTACAAAAAAATTCTGCTGCACTTAAGGTTCCTAAGAGCACAGTGGCCTCCATAATCCTTAAATGGAAGATGTTTGGGACAACCAGAACCCTTCCTAGAGCTGGCCGTCTGGCCAAACTGAGCTATCAGGGGAGAAGAGCCTTGGTGAGAGAGGTAAAGAAGAACCCAAAGATCATTGTGGCTGAGCTCCAAAGATGCAGTCGGGAGATGGGAGAAAGTTGTAGAAAGTCAACCATCACTGCAGCCCTCCACCAGTCGGGGCTTTATGGCAGAGTGGCCTGACGGAAGCCTCTCCTCAGAGCAGGACACATGAAAGCCCGCATGGAGTTTGCCAAGATGGTGAGAAATAAGATTCTCTGGTCTGATGAGACCAAGATAGAACTTTTTGGCCTTAATTCTAAGCGGTATGTGTGGAGAAAACCAGGCACTGCTCATCACCTGTCCAATACAGTCACAACAGTGAAGCATGGTGGTGGCAGCATCATGCTGTGGGGGTGTTTTTCAGCTGCAGGGACAGGACGACTGGTTGCAGTGGCTTCACAACAACCCTGTGACTGTTCTTGAACGGCCCAGCCAGAGCCCTGACTTAAACCCAATTGAGCATCTCTGGAGAGACCTAAAAATGGCTGTCCACCAACGTTTACCATCCAAGCTGACAGAACTGGAGAGGATCTGCAAGGAGGAATGGCAGAGGATCCCCAAATCCAGGTGTGAAAAACTTGTTGCATCTTTCCCAAAAAGACTCATGGCTGTATTAGATCAAAAGGGTGCTTCTGCTAAATACTGAGCAAAGGGTCTGAATACTTAGGACCATGTGATATTTCAGTTTTTCTTTTTTAATAAATCTGCAAAAATGTCAACAATTCTGTGTTTTTCTGTGTTTTTCTGAGGGGTGCTGTGTGTACATTAATGAGGAAAAAAAATGAACAAATGATTTTAGCAAATGGCTGCAATATAACAAAGAGTGAAAAATTTAAGGGGGTCTGAATACTTTCTGTACCCACTGTATATAATTTACAAGCCAACATATTTGCCTGTCCATACATAGAGCTGTCAGTGTCAGGATTCTGAGAAAGAAGGACATAGACGCAGGTGATATTATTTAACAAAAGACAAAACACAAGACAGGTGAGAACACAGTCCAAACATTAGGGCAGGAGAACAGGCTGGTCAGGGATGAGACAACTCCAGGCTCTCTGCTGACGGTGGAAACTTGACAGCGGCTCAAGGAACCAGAGGATTGGCATTGGTGAGATGAAACCAGCACTAGAGTGACTGAAGGACAGGAGAGTCAATGAGGGTGGAACAGGACACAGGAACCAACACACACACACACACACACACACACACACACACACACACACTGCACACTTTTAGGGACTTTTCCCATTCGAAGTTCACATTCGTTCATTCAAAGGATGTTACTGACAAACTGAGAAAGACTTGACTAGATGAGATGACTGGACACACTGTAATCACTGTATGCTTTATTTCTAGTGAGCTTTTTTTCTATGCCTTTTTTGCATAAAAAAATAAGACCCATGTTTAATTATATGCTGAAGTTAGCAAATCATTTTGTCATTTTTATATTTAAGTCATATATTTTGTCATTTATATTTGTCATTTTTTTATTTTAAGATTAATATATTCGTCTTACCAATAGCCTATAACTTACTCATTATTTATTATTTTATTTTTTTAATATTAGTATATTGCGCAACACTATCATAGGCTCCGATGCAGATCAGAATACTGGAGCCTTTTGAGTGACATGCAGATTCAACCGCAGGAGGGGCGGGACGGAAATATGCAAATTACTGACGATATCAGACAAGACATTGGAAGAACAAACTGTCACTCTAACTGCCACACCTTCTTTTAGAGCTTGTTGGCGCGAGAGATCCTTGCTCTGCATCGAAACATTTTGTGTGTGTGTGTGTGTGTGTGTGTGTGTGTGTGTGTGCGCGTGCGCACCAACTGAGAGTCGAAACTGACCGCGACTCGGTATTTTACACTTCAAGATATAATCAATGGAGCTGCATCAGCACACTATAGACAATTTATGTATCCAAAACAGTAAGAGTAGCAAAATATGCCTTTTCATTCCATAACATATAATAATAATAGTTATTTTTTACTGCGTTAAACAGAAAAAATCCAATTGTATGACTGGATTGCACATTAATTCGTTAGGTATAAATTAAAGGAAGAATTGCATACATTAGGCTACTGCTGAGAAAATCATATCTGAGATATATTAGATATTTTACATTTGCTCACTATCCTCCAAATCTCGAGAGCTGATGAAGATGCGCTGCTGTGAGCGGAATTATTCAGTAAACAGAGAGAGGGGAGTCTGACGCGTGATTGGACAGCGAGAATCCACTACATCATCAGTCATATATGGACATGTTTCTGCTCAGGGCAGTCTCGATTCACTCACAAGTGTCAGAACGCAACAGGTTACGCGCCGCGCGCCACTGATGCGCGTGCTTGCAGCCTACAAACACAGGCGATTTTATGCAAATGCAAAGTCACTGACAGACCTCAAGTGTTTGCCTTTCCTTGAGCAGTAATTATTTGTGTGATTAAGTGTTTTAGCCATCTGCAGTGTGTCTGACTATCAAACACAAGCAGAGGCGTCTGCAGGATTTTATCTCAGGATACGCACAGAAAAACGAAATTGCACTGATGGGCATTCTGTAGTTTTGGTGGGAACGATCTAATTGTGTACAAATCTACTGTCTCTTTTCTGTACCCACACAATCTGATGCACGTAATTGTTTAGATAGACGTTTCGTGGCTATTTTATTTATTTATTTATTTTTCTCCAGTCACTGAGCATATTTGTCCCCGAGCGCATATTTTCACTTTCAGTTCACGAATGTTTCACTTTACGAGTCGGCATGTTTGAACCCAGACCAGAACCATCAGAGAGCACATTTAAGAGGATTCGTTTCTCCAAGCACAATAGTTTTAGGTATTTTTGCAAATGTTTCAATCGAGTTTAGCTGTTTTAGAACTCATTTTGAGACTGTTTTTAAACGTTATCTGTAATTTTGTCGTGTGAGGAAAACTAAACTAGCCAATCTTTCACCCACAGCTACACATTTGACTTTACAACACACAAATGCTTAACTTTATTTATTCTCATTCTCTCTTGCTTTCTCAATATGTCCTGCCATGGGTGTATATATTAATAATCAATTTAAAAATTATGTTTAAAAAAAGCATTAATAAGCACTCTTTCATGGTACACACAGCTGCAGAAGTCACACAGATTCCAGAATATTCTACTGTATAATGAGTTTTAGACTATCTCATGTTCCCAAGCATCTGAAGTGGCATAAAAACAAGCTGAAATACATAGAAAACAAGACCATCAAACGTGTATTCAGCTGTCTTCAGAGGAGGAATCCAAAACCACAGATTCTCCAGTTTCTCTAAACAATTATTAAACCAGAACTAATCATATATGTAATTGATTATAATTCGTTGTAATTAATTCACAATATATGTTTAATTCCCCCTTGGGTCGTTATATGCATAATAATTAGTCATAAAGCTTTATGATTAATTATATTCATATTTTACCCATAAATTGATTAAATAACTGTACTTATCGCTACACTCATCTGTCGAGTAATAAAAACTCCTTAATCACCACAACGCTTTTACATTTCAAATCCATCAGTTCTCACCATCTAAAGCCGAGCTAATGTTGATTCTTGTTTTATTACGAGCTCTGTCGCGTTCTCTTTTCTCTAGCAGACTCTCCACTGTGTTTGTTTAAAACAGGCGATTCTCCAGAGGTTGGAGATTTAGCTGCTCCTGCTCCTAACCCTTCAACGCGTTTCTGTTCTATGGGTGACCGGGCTTTTTCTTGTTTTGCTCCCAAACTCTGGAATGCTTGGGTGCAATAATCTCAAGCTTTTGAACAAGTGCACTACCTCAAGGTGGTTTTGTTAATGTGAAAATAAACCTTATTGTCATGTCCGAGCCTTGTTATATTTATCTTTTGATGATTACAGGCCTGATTGCTCTAGCAGTTTTTTCCCTGTGGTATTGAATATCAATATCAGTATCGTAGGTAGAGTGTCAAAGTTAGAAATTCCAGTATTGTGACAACATGAAATTATACATATAATTCCTTAACACAGCATTGTCACGCACACAGAAGAGGACAGATGAGGTGAGCAGCAAACAAACAGTGCTTTATTGGAGGTATTAGAGAGCAGGTTAAAAGTGAACAGGTAAGAGGAAACAGTCACTGAATGGCAGATGGTGAACTTAGCTGGTGGTAATACAGTCCCTGTATTGCAGTGAAGACGGTGATGCAGGCTGAGTGGAGAATCCAGGGAAACGACACAAGGAACAGAAGACAGGAGATAAATCAGGATCACTGGTAAGTAGTGATGGCCGATTTCAAAACACTGCTTCATTAAGCTTTATGAATCTTTTGTTTCGAATCAGTGATTCGGAGTGTGTATCAAACTGCCAAAGTCATGTGATTTCAGTAAACGAAGCTTCATTGCGTCATCACGTCAACAGATTGAAATTGGTTCACCGGTAGAGGGCGATGATAAAGTGAAAGTGAAAAGAGGACGATTGAACAAGTGTCTATAGGGCTTTACCTGATCTCTGATCAGTTTTATACATTTGTAGATGTTTTAATTAGACATTAGAATAGTTAAAATGAATGATGGTAGTTATTAATCTCTTATTTGCCTGTTTATCTTGAGCCACTGAACAGAGAAACAAGCCTTGAACACTGATAAAAGAACACATATTATACACACAATCTATATTTAATCTTATTAGATGATTAGTTAATTCCATTTTATTGATTTTACTTTCAATAAAACTTTTGCAATACATTTGTAAAAGGTGTTTTTATGCATGTTTGGCCTGAGTTTTGTTGCATTTACACTGTTCTGACCACTAGGGGTCACCATGGAGACGGGTGTCAGATTGTTTCAAAGCCTCGACACATTACGACACATTTGCTTCAACTACTTCAGTGTTTCACGAAGCCTCGATCCGCCCATCACTAGCTAGAGTAACAGGTAGGGTCGTGAAGATTATCACACAAGTTGACGTACACTAGACATACTAATACACATCGACAGGACCAGACAAGGGAGTGCAGGAGAAGAGAGTCTTTATAGAGAGTGCAGGTAATGATGTGCAGGTGTGGATCAGGAGAAATGCTGGGAAATGTACTGTGGGAAAGGTGACTGAGCTGGTGGCTGATAAGCATGCATAGTAGGAATATTATTAGATACAAACATCTGGCTTTCACTTGTCCACATTGGGAGCTTAACCCTCTGGAGTCTGAGGCTGATTTGAGGCCTGGAGAAGTTTTGACATGCCCTGACATTTGTGCTTTTTGTCAAGAATAAAAAGCCCAAGTTCCTGGAGTTGAAGAAGTCATTCAAAATAAAAGTTTTGTTTTAAAGAGATCTGGCATCAAGTAGTGCAAACGTAGCTGGCGATGAAGCTGAAGTTGTTTGCACATTGGCCAACAGTCTTAACAGATGAATAGTCCAGAGAGCGGATGTGGTCAAGATTAATACCGCCCCTCATAGCCACTGGCTTGTTGGTACAGCGACGAGCAGTTGACCAAAATGACAGGATACAGTCAGAGGTGGGTAGTAACGAAGTAAATTTACTTTGTTACATTTACTTGAGTAGTTTTTTGGAAAATTTGTACTTTTTAGAGTAGATTTAAATGTGGGTACTTTTACTTTAACTTGAGTAGATTGTAGGGGTGGCACGGTACATGAAAACACACTCGAACTGTTCGGTTTGTTTGTCTCGGTGTGCATTTTGGAAAGCGGATATTTAGGAAAGTGCTGCGGCAAGTTTTTGTGCCATCTAGTGGTTTAGAGGAAAATAAAATCAAAGGCGCCTTTAGCCCCGTTCTACCCTACTTGTACTTTTACTTGAGTACAGGTTCTTGATACCACCTCAGGATACAGTTGTTAAGTGCACGGCTGGTATCGGACTTCTCGAATCCCCCGATGAACATAATGGGGTCGACGTGCAATTCCTAACTAAGTACAGTTTTTGTAAGTTTTTGAATTCAGACAAAAGGCTGAATTCAAGTTTAAAAGTTCATAGGCAGTATAGAAATACATCCTATTCGTGCCGATGCATTCGTCCACACGGACAAATCATAAAGGGTTAAATACAAATAAAAGTCCAGTTCATTAAAACAGTATAAAAATAAAATAAAAATCGCCAGAACCAACCCATCTACACAGACTGGCTCAGCGCGAGGCCAAATCACAGCAGAGAGGCAATCGACAGGACCGGGCAGCCTTCTGTCTATTTATTTTCCTATTATCACATTAATTTACTTATTCATTTATTCATTCATTTATTCATTTTTCATTTCTACAGGTTTTCTCCAGGATTCTGCGGTGAAAAGTAAAGGTATGAGGAGGAGCTCAGCGAGGGGACGAGGCGTGAGAGGACGCACTGGATGTTTTCGATTCAGCAATGCAACCAGCCTTCATATTTTAAATATTTAAACTAATGTAAATGATAACGTTTTATGAATCAGAAAGCCTGTTTTCAGACGTTTTCTGTAATCTACCTGATCAGAAGCATCATTTATTAAGAACATTTTACTGGGGCACGTTCAACGCTCCTGATGTGAAAAGAGAGAGACTGTAGAGTGATAATTATAAAATGATGTTTCACAGGTGTAACTGAGTAATTAACTTATCATTCACAAATAAATTAATAAAAATCTAAATCAAACAAACATAATTAAACTGTTTAACACATTTATTAGCCTCCATTGAACAGTTTTAATGGAAAGTAAATGAATCAAAGTAGCTTGTTTCTTCTACATTGATTCTTCACATGCTGGTTCAGTACGCACACACATAGGGCCTCTTGTAAGAACATCCCAAATCATTCCAGTTCCCATCTGTTGAAAGACAGAAAAAATAGTTTTTATCGTTTGTGTATTATGAAAAAATAAATACTGTTTATTTAGTATGGTAGACACAGAAATATTAGGATTTGATGTCTAGAAAACAATCAGCAACATGTTTTTTGTGATGAATGTTCATAAAACATTTTTAACTGTAATGAAAAGTTATTTTCTAGCTTCTGGATATACAGTATGACATGAAGCAGTATCTGCTAATCTTCTGATGGTCTAACACAATTCAGATTGACGGATCATTTATCATGTTATTTCATGAGCATTAAAAGATGTCACTTACTGTAAGAGTTCATCTCAAGGCAGTGCTCATAACTATGGTCATTGGGTTCTCCAGGAGACCATATTTGATAGGTCATTCTGGTTCCATCACTCCAGAGCCAATGTCCCTCCTGTGAACAGAAGAGAAAAAACAGCATTCTGTTTATGTCCACAGCTTTACATGGCTTAATTGTAACTTTAATTATCTAAAACATGATTCCTCATGAACCCTCACCCCACTTTAAACATCTCAGAAATCTGAACAGTATTGAAATTATTTCACAGAAAGGATATCAGTAAAGAATATGTAAGAAAGGGTTAAATCACTCAGTTATCTCTATCAGCCACACTATTTCACATCGAGTTTCACAATACAAACACTGGAGTTTGACATCATCATGGTGAGCGTCTCTCATGGCTGCCAATGCACTAAACTAACTGTTCTGAGGACCAAAAATAAATGATAATAACACATCTATGTTCATGCGTTTTGAAAAATGTATTAAATGAGTTTTAATGCAAATGTAAATGCCCAGTAGTACAGAAAGAATGATCAAAAAAAAAAAGAATGCATACAGCATAACGGCCTCCGATCCAGGCACGTGTTGTTGCATGAGTTGTTTGTCTAATCATCCTCTGTATAAACATGTACTCAGCATGGTTGTGTACAGAAGCAAGGTTCCCACTAAAGATCAAACACCAAAACTGTAAAGGTGGAGACATGAGCAAACACAAAGAACATGTTAATTTGAATTAATATTCCAAAATCTGTGACATGCCTTCAGTTACCATGGAAACAGTGTTTACTCGCTGTGCTGTTTATTTTTTGTTTATTATTTTACCCGTGAAATATAAAATCTGCCATTTGAGGTGGAACTATTTTTCTAGAAAAGGTTCTGGTTATACTGTATATAGATTAGATATAACTTCACATAGATACAGTTTTTAAGTGATCCTCTCATGATAACATGAAATGTGTTGTGTCTGTATTTTCAGACCATTATGATGTTTCAGTATTATCACAGTGATGTTTGTTCACATCCTGGAGCTCCACTGTCATTTCTTTACTGTTAACATATATTTTGTTTTTAACCTGAGGAACAAGTTGAAATGACTTTCCTATGATAACTGACAGGTGTCACAGATGTTTACAGAGTTAACCCAAGAATATTCTTATGATTTTATGTCATATCAGAAGCTGAATGTATCATACCTCGGCTGAAGACCATGTTTGAAGATCACTGAAAAACTTGAAGCATCTGCATCCATAGGCATACCATCCTGAAGCACAGGCTGTTAAAATTAAGTTTTGTTTGTTATTATGTTATTACCATTAATGACCTTTCATGAAATTAAATCAATAACTTTCATTTAAAGGTACACTATGTAACGTTTGGCCCTTTACCAGTTAAAAACAAAATGGCATGCAGCATTGTTTCAGTTGTGCTTTAGCTTTGCATGACTGTGGAGATGAAGGCGACGCTTCACAAAAGATGCTGTACAGTGAACTCTGTTAGAGAGCTACATATGGCAGTCTATCTGGTCCTGGAATTAAATACCTCAAAAATTCCTTAATCACCGTGTTGCTTTTACAACATTTCAGATCCCTCAGTTCTCCTCCATCTCCTAAAGCCGAGTTAATGTTGATTCTTGTTTTATTACGAGCTCTGTCATGTTCTCTTTTCTCTAACAGACTCTCCTCTGTTCAGTGTTTGTTTAAAATGGGCGATTCTCCAGAGGTTAGAGATTCAGCTGCTCCATCTCTTCCTTTCTTGCTCTTGTGACAGCTAACCTGTGCCACTCCCACACCAGACAACAACTTTTCTCTATTTACGGATGTGACGAGACATGCACAGGTGAGTGACAGGTCTAAAATATAAACACTTCTAATAGACTTACCATAGTGAATCATGTTTTGTAAGAAGGACTGAACATGTATTGACTCATTATTTAAATTTTGTTTATTTTGAACAAAAAAGCTACATAGTGTACCTTAAATAACAAAGGATTTAAAATCGTTTCCAAGATGCTCTTTAGATCATTTTTAAAGCATGCTGGAGAACATGATCATCAGGTGTTACACACACTTGTTAAGGTGGAGAAATGCACAGGTTTTGGACTTTTGTACTGTACTAGAATACACACTGACAAGACAAGAAGACAAGAGAAGACTTACGTTTACAATCTTTATTCTTTTCAACAGGACGCGTTTCCACTTAAAAAGAAAGAAATACACATTTTTAAAACAGAACTGCTAGCAGTAGTGCTACTACAACTACTAATACATATATACTGCAAATTAACAGGCATATTTTTAACAGGCATATATTGTCAAAATTAATAATATAATATCATTCATAAGAATTGACAACTTTAGCTGATATAATGATATAATTGTTGTTTTATTGTCTTAATATCATCATTATATTTCAAAGACAAACTCAGGTGCACATACTGTATTATATCATTCCTGCTTCTGATCAGTCATTACAGAGTACCAGATGTGCTTCAATTCATGTTAAAATAACAGTTCTGATGTGAGACGTGGAATAATAGTTTTACCTGAAGCATTCAAAGCGACCAGAAGACAGAGAGACAGATAGACAGTCCACAACGCCATCGTTTCTCAGAGAACACTGGAACTCTGACTAGATTTAAAACACAATTATACATAAATAATTATTACAAAGATTTGTATTTTTGTGACATGAACCAGTAGATCAATGTGTACAAACAATATTGTAATATTAATATTTTTTAGGAAATGAGCAATAGTCTTGCTAAATAAGACCTCGTCTGGGATCATTTGGAGCTCTTTGAAACTGCATTTAAAGTGCAATTTGGACCTTCAAGTCCACTATATGGAAAAAAATCCTGGAATGTTTTCCTCAAAAACTATAATTTCTTTTCAGCTGAAGAAAGAAGGACATAAACATCTTGGATGACATGGGGGTGAGTAAATTAACAGGAAATTTTAATTCTGAAGTGAAATAATCCTGTTTTCGAATCAGTGAATCGGAGCGTGTACACTCTAAAAACTAATTCAGGGGACCTTTAGTCATTACTTAAATATATATATATATATATATATATATATATATATATATATATATATATATATATATATATATATTGTAGTGAAATAAAAAATCAAGTTCTGAAATTCTGTTAGACTTTTTACTTGTAATTGTTATTTTATTTAGCTTGGATGACACACAAATTATGCCTAATGATTCGATATACTATCATGACTTGTCATAGTTTAACATTTTCAGTAAATCAAAAATGTATTTAATTTTAAGTTCTGTTAATGTGAAATACAATCTGATGACGTGTAAACGTGTTTCATTGTTTTGAGTTGTATGAACACTTCTTTTAACTGGGCTGGGATTTATATTTCCCATCAAGCTTTGCCCATGGCACTTGAAAGGGAGAGTAAAATTAAGTGTTATATAATGTTTTTTGCACAAGATTAATGGTAAGGGAGATTTAGCAGTAATTAGGGTTTTGTTATGCTAATTTAGAAGAGTTAATGTGTTAATGTGGGTTTTTGGAGAGTTACCATCATGGTGACAAGCGGTGCTTGGTAAGATCATGTTACTTAGAAATGCGTTTTATTGTGTCCACCTTACTTAAAACATTATGTTGGATCAACTTAAATAGTTGCATTCATGTTGACAATTATAAAGTTCATGTTACTTAGAAGTGTGTTTTTATTGTGGCAAAAAAATGTCTTCACCTTACTTAAAAATTATGTTGGATCAACTCAAAATATGGCTTTGAATTAATGTAATTCTTCCAATTGGCTTCAAATTCCAAGTTAAAAATTCTAGTGGAAAACGTTAACATATTTTTTTTTTGTTGAACCAATGTTTTATTTTTTAGAGCGTATCAAACTGCCAAAGTCATGTGATTTTAGTAAACGAGGCTTCATTACAGTGGTGTAACTGCAAGCTCATGAGGCAGGGGGGCCCGCAACGCACGTGTGCCCTGCCACATCACAAAATGTGACAAAGTGACTATATTAATACAAATATTGAGATAAATATAAATATTAATAAAACAATATAATTAGTGCCGAGATTTTTCACAGCAGCGAATAAATTCGCCTAATTTACTTGTGTACTGTAGTGGTCTAGTGGTAGAATTTTTGGCAAGCGTTTCTGAGGTTCTGGGTTCTAATCTAATCTAATGTTGCTTTTCTTTTTTTTCTCTCATTAAAACCAAAGGTGTTCATCAGTGATTGTACATCAAGAGCAAGGACACGTTGTGTGCATTTTGTTTTGTGCTTTTTCCAGAATGAAACGCAGCAACGAGCACTGGCCATGATTTCAGAAACAACACGTTCTAGCAGAAAGATCTCTTCTTATTTAACACATACAAACTTCTTATCGAATGTAGAAAAATGCAAACATTTTTTTAAAATGTTTTTTCTTTTAGGTACAATTATTCACTGAGTTTAAGTTCATTTTTGAGACGTTTCAGTTTCTCGCAGAGAGAGCTGAAAGCGCACCCTGTTTTCATTTATTTTATTTTACAAAAGTACAAGGATTTGTTGTTATTGTGAGCGTACACAAATAAAAGTAGACCATTTGTAGTCTTGCACTAATCTGTAGGCTATCGGCAAAAATGAGGGAAGGGCTATTTTAAGTTGTTTCTGTCACAAGGAAAAAATCCATCAGAACGCGCCGGCGCTTTCGTCAGCCAGAGGGATAAAAATGTAGCCAATTTTCATATTTATATTTAAATATTAGGCTATAGCCTAATATTATTTATTAAATTTCACATGTTGATTATGAACAGTGACAGATGGGCAATGTCGGGAGACATGCAGCGGGTCAGACATGAGTTTGACCACTTCATTACATTTTGTTTTATAGTAAGTCTTTCTTTAAAGTGAATTTCATTTTGTAGAAATTGTATCTTAATTTCAAACAGTGTTTCAACAACTAATTGCCTATATTTAATAAATAGAAAGAAAACCCAAGAACGTCGGGTGTGGAATGGATTGAAGTGCGTAACAAATGAACCCATGTTTATGTGGCCTTTAAATAAGGCTGAAGCAATAGACGTCTTTCTGTTTTTATTAAATTTCTGTACACATATATAATTTACAAACCAACATATTTGCCTGTCCATACATAGGGCTGTCTCTGTCAGGATTCTGAGAAGGAAGGACACAGACACAGGTGATTTTTTTTAAACAAAAGACAAAACACAAGACAGATGAGAACACAGTCCAAACATTAGGGCAGGAGAACAGGCTGGTCAGGGATGAGAAACTCCAGGCTCTCTGCCGACGGTGGAAACTTGACAGCGGCTCAAGGAACCAGAGGATTTGCATTGGGCGCAGGGTAGGAACCAACACAAGACACACACACTACAAGACTCAAAAAGACAAAGAAATAAAACAAGACTGCAACATTGCAGGAAACTAAATCCAGCACTGACTGACAAGATCTGTGAGAAACACATGCACACAATGAACTCAACAAACCAGCAAAGACATGAGGGAAGGAAGCACGATATAACGGGAGCAGAGCACATGAGGAACAGCTGAACACAATCAGGCCAACGAGAACGCGACCCTTGCGCTAATTTTGAGTATAACTCAATAACGTGATATGCTGTATTATCTGCATTTATTATTTATTACTATATGAATAAGTGTTACGGTGTGGCATGAAAACAAAACTAAACAGAGCATTGAAACAGGAAATGAAGTAAACAGAAAAGAGTGTCAAAATAAGGGTCCACATAACAGAACATAAACCTGACAATAAGCTCATTAGGCTATCGTTATGTGTAACAGTTAGTTCCAAACCTTGAATCTCACTCGACGAGAGGCTTTCTGCTGATATTTCTCCAGTATCAGCAATGCTTGCCTTTGTGTGATCTAGAGAGACTCACTCAGTGCAGTTACATTGGGACTGTCTTTGAGCAAATCATCAAAGCGTTCATTCAAAGATAGATGTAATGAAACAAGGTGTTGATTATTTTAACTTTCATCTCCACTTCACAAGGGTCAGCTGAGCTGTATTATTACCAGTTTCAATGGCATTGATTCACTGCACTGACCAACACTGATGACATTCATGCAATAACATTGAATACATTCACACAGGCAATAACGTATGGAGCCCCGCACATGATCATTCACTAAACCGTGTGCACAATGTTCCCTCGTCTGAATGATTAACAGATTTACAACACACATACTGTTTAATAACATTTTATGAAAATTAAATTTAGCATTGAAGAAAAGTAGATTTGTGTTATGCTGTCAATAATAGTTCTTAGAGAGAAAATCAGAATTGGCAAAAATCAGCACTGGCAGGTCACACTTACAAAAAAACATCTCAATCGGCCAAGATAACTGCAATCTGTGCATCTAATTAATCCATAACTGCTTCTCAATCAAAACATAAGAAGTACAAAAGTCTATAAAATTGTAACAAATATTTTCAATTGTCTCTAATCAAGCAGATTTGTACTTTATATGCACCAACAGTTCTCGTGTTACTGCATCACTCCAGCAGCTAATGCAATCCACGGGAAAAAGCAAAAAACTCTTAAAGTGTGGAACACGGGTCAAAGTTCACAAAAACAGTGATTACATCCTTTAACCGAATTAAGCCCTGATAAACTTCATTGAGGTAACCTTCTCAACATGACTCAACACACACTTCTACGTGCAACAGCCTCAACGCCCGTCAAAAATAAAAGTCTTCCAAAAATAATCACTTTTCAAAATGACTTAATCACGTTCTGGATCTTGCATCATCGATGAGGTGTATCCTCCAACATTAGCTACTGTTGAATGCATTAAAACATGTTAAGCACTTCTGCATTGAGCATTTTAGCATCATTAATTCACCGAACAACATAAAACATAATCTATATTCTGAATAACCAAATAATAAAATAAAATCTAAGCTCTGTTCTGGGAATGTTCCAACAGAACTAATATTCCCAAAATGCCCCACAAATCAAAAATGACTAAATGGGTTTTAGTCGGCTAAAAGTGAAATAAATGTAAATGTAGTAAATTCAAACCTCAGGAAATGTGCTCCGAACAGCAAACTGAGTGTTTCTGCTGGATAGTATATCAGAGATGTGTCTTGTTTTCTTGAACTCTTGATGTATTCTTCTTCCACTACATTGTGGGCTTAAATAAGTGTACTCATGTTACGTAAGATGCGTGTCAGCCAATCAGAAAGGATCTGCATGTTACTGAGATATCTGATCTCTCTAAATCACATGACTCTCAGAAAAAACACCACAGAAGTAATACCACAATTGTTCAAAGCCATGTATTTCATCTTTCAGTTGTCTACTTTAATCATTATCTAATAATTTGCAAAGGTATCATTGTGTAATGATTTTACTTGTTGAGGCATATGACTATTAACTAATTGTTAAGTAATAAGTAATATTAGTAGGGTTGTCAACCATAATCATAACCACAATGATAAATTACTTAATAATGAGCTGGAAGCTGAAATACATGTCTTTGACCCATTAACACATTAATTTACACTATTAGTAAGGAATTGATACCTGATGACACTTTTACTAATTAGAAATTAACATTGTACATAATTCATTAATCACCAGATATACTAAACAGGGTAAATTAGCATGAGAATGCAATTCCAAACAATTTTCCAAAGCTGTTAGTAAATCTGTTTCAGACCACGGATACTCCCACCCACGCCGGTCCCGTTTGGGATGTTGATTCTCAGTTGATATCAGCAGAAAACAAGTTAGAAAGCTGATTCTGATCGTGCACGTGTGAATCTTTTACTCCAGATTCATGCATTAAACACACAGACTTCATTCAGTTATTTCTCATTTTGAGTCACACTAAACAAGCCATTGATCAGGACATGGACAGTCTCTTTAACAAATAAAGATCTGAAGGTAAATGTGGCTTGAACCAATTGCAAACATGACATGCAGTCAACTCTCTAAAATTTGTTGGGTTATTTATTTATTTATTTTTACCCATGTTCTGTCTTCTTCTAGCACTCTTGCTCTTCTTCACTGTAGTCTTCGTCTATCTCATCTCTGTTGGTGATTTCAACACATTTTCTTCACCCTGTGTATCCTCTCGATAAGCTCTGTTGTTGGTTACAAAACATTAAATTCAGGAACCTAACCTTCAAAACTTTTGCTCATCTCATGCTGAGTCAAGTCAAATACATTTGTTTCTACATTAACACCATTTTAAGGATTGCAGGTACTTTCTAAGCAGCTTTCAAACATATTTATATGGCTTTAACTTAAAAGCAAGCAAATAACATTTCTTTGCAAAAGGGGAATAACACATAAACTCACGCCATAGCGACGGCTTACACTCGACGCAGAAGTATAAATCAGCCATAATCTACTGGTCATAATGATTTCAGGAGAGTCCAGAATAAATCGAAATATAATATTTATTCATCAGGTAAAAGTGTATCATGCCAATTACACAAATAACCAATTAGAAGCCAATTCAGAAATCATAAATACATGACATCAGTTGCTCAAAGATGACTCTAAGAGTAAAAATTGCATATAGACACAGTGGTGGATTTGTGTTTTTAAGACATTCACCCATCACTGCATGGGGGCTTCTGGCTACAGAAGATCCCACATGACTGCTTTGCACTTTCCCTTAAATATCCAGACCAGAACAATAGGATTGTAAATATTTACTACACCAACACCTGTTCTGGGGGGAGAGGAGTGGGTTTTTCAACACCCAAAAGGAGGACAGAATTCTCCTTAGTTTTCAATCTTCTGCACAATACCAGTGACTGCTGTGAAATTGAGACCGTTTTACCAATCGCACTGAGACATTTAAAATGATACCACACATGAAAGGAAAAAACTATAGATCCACAAGATATTTGGAGAACTTTCAGTGACTTGAGTCAGGGGGAAAGGAAGGAGGGTGTGTCCAGTGTCAAACTGTATTCATATCTATATTATTATGAATAGATTTAAAATGTCTCTCATGGTTCATTATAGGCTCAATGTAAAGTATTTAGCAGTAGCTGTTAGCACACCTGCTCTTAATAAGCAGAATCACTGAAAGACAGAGAAACAAGAACAGAAAAAAGAGAAACATAAGAACTACAACTAATTTGAAGCCACAGCCTTTTGACCCCTTTCACAGTTTACAAACATGTTTCTTTCATACCTGTATAGAAGTTCTTGCTGGGAATTAACAGGTTTTGATGTTTCATTGAAAATAAAAAAGTTTGTATTTACCATTATGGTGATCACTGTTTGCTTTAGTTGAGAGCTATACCCTTGACCCTAACATTTGTTCTTGGGCCGTGTGCTCTCTTGTCCGTGTGTCTTGTTTCATGTTGGGAGTGTGGCACTCGTGTCTAGTTCCGTTTCGGTTTCATGACGGGATTCGGACACTCCCTGTCCTGTCTTTATTGTGAGCACATGGTTGAGTGTACTCTCATTGTCTTATTTTGTGTGAACACATGGTTTATGGGTTCTCTCATTAGCTGTGTGTTTATGTCTCATTTTGTGCTTGTTTTTTGTTATGTTTGGTGTGAGCACATGGCTTGTCATTTGTTTCTATGCGCTCTCATGTCTATGGTCTTGACCCTGCCCACCTTGTTAACTCATTATTTGGTATCCTTCATGCGGTGGAGCCACTGCAGAGGAGCGTGGTCCTGACAGAGGGTGAATTCCCGTCCCAGGAGATAATAACGGAGGGTGAGGACAGCCCACCTGATGGCCAAACACTCCTTCTCCACGGTGCTGTACTTAGTCTCTCTCTTAGAGAGCTTACGACTAATGTACAGCACCGGCTGTTCCTCCCCCTCTATCTCCTGGGACAGGACAGCACCCAGCCCCCTGTCCGATGCGTCAATCTGCAACACAAAAGGGAGAGAAAAATCAGGAGAGTGAAGCAACGGCCCCACCACACAGAGCAGCCTTCATCTGGGTAAAAGCCTGCTGGCACGGCTCCATCCATTGAACCATATCTGGTGCCTCCTTTTTAGTAAGATCAGTTAAGGGGCTGGTGAGGTCTGAATAATTAGGCACAAACCTTCTGTAATATCCCGCCAGCCCCAAGAACTGTCTCACCTCCTTTTTGGTCTTGGGGCATGGACAGGTCTTATCAATTTGGGGATGCACCTGTCCATGTCCCAAGTGGAAGCCCAGATACTTTACTTCCACACGCCCAATCGCACACTTCTTCGGGTTGGCCGTGAGCCCGGCTCCTCTCAGCGACCTTAAGACCGCCCTCAAATGCTGCATATGCCGCTGCCAGTCATTACTAAATATAATAATGTCATCCAAATATGCAGCAGCATATGCAGCATGGGGCCATAACACCTTGTTCATCAGCCGCTGAAAGGTAGCCGGTGCCCCGAACAGCCCGAACGGAAGTGTAACAAATTGGTGTAATCCGAACGCCGTCGTGACAGCTGTTTTTTCTTTGGATCGTTCCGGTCAAGCAATTCGTCAACCCTTGGCATTGGATATGCGTCGAACTTCGACACAGCATTCACTTTGCAATAATCCACACAGAACGGCACTGAGCCGTCTGTTTTGGGAACCAAATCTATCGGGCTCACCCAGTTACTGTTGGATTCTTCTATTACCCCCATTTCAAGCATCGCGCCTAATTCCTCCTGAACTTCTTTTTTCTTGTTCTTTTTTCTTGTGTTTTCTTGTGCGAATTGATTTAATGCCCAATAATTCGTAAAGTTTGCATAACATCTGTGACATAAACGCCGTGCCCTGATCAGTGAGGCTTTCCTTCGGAATCCCCACTCGGGAGATTAAAGAAAACAGTGCGTCAGCAACACTCTTAGCGGAAATGTTGCGGAGAGCCACTGCTTCTGGATATCGTGTTGCATAATCCACAATGACTAATGCAAAACGATGTCCCCTTGTTGATCGCTCTAATGGCCCGATGAGGTCCATACCAATTCTCTCGAAGGGGACCTGCATTAATGGGAGGGGGCGCAAAGGCGCTTTTGGGGCGGCCAGTGGGTTTACCAAATGACATTCACGACAAGCCGCGCACCACCTGCGCACATTCTCGTGAATGCCCGGGCAGAAAAATCGGGTCATGAGGCGATTTAGTGTTGTCGTTTGTCCTAAATGTCCAGCCATTGGATTAGAATGAGCCGCTTGAAAAAGCATTTCCCTGCGGCTCCTAGGAACTAACAACTGGGTTGTATCTTCTTTTGCCTGAGCGTCTTGGGTCACTCGATACAATCTATTCTTTATGATTGCAAAATACGGATAGGTAAGCAGTTGTCCAGGATGGAGAGGCTGTCCGTCGATGGTACTGACCTGTTCAAATGCACGTTTCAGCGTCTCATCCTGAGACTGCTCCAGGGGAAAATCATCGCGCTCCGAGAGAATTAGTCTCTCGATTTCACTCTGTTCCCCTGCGGCAGTACCCAGTGGTCCTGGTTCAGCCTGTACTAGCACATCCCCTTCCGGTGCATTTTTTCCCCAAGAGGCATCCGTACATAAAGGCCCCAATAATTCTGTAAACGCTGGCCAATTTGTCCCCATAATTAACGGATATCGGAGGTGCGAATTAACTGCCACCTCAACACTATGCTTTTGGCCCCGGAATTGGATAATGACTGGCACAATAGGATAATCCACCACATCCCCATGCACACACCGCAACTTAACCATGCGGCTTGTATCCAATGCCCCGGATTGAATCAGACTTTGATGGATCAAGGTTTGGTTACATCCTGAATCCACCAAAGCCTGATAGGTACCCCCCTTGATACTCACAGGTATTTGGTACCAATTAGCTTGACCGGGGGCAGCCTGCGGGACATCCGGGACCCGGACCATCATCCCCACTTCCATCACAGGGCACCTGTCCACAAAATGCTCCAGGTCCCCGCAATGCCAGCAGGCCGGCCCAGACCTCCCCGAAGCTCCAGTGGCAGAGAGTGGGTTAACCGGTTGACGTGGAGAGAGCGGAGAAGCAGAAGCGGGGTCCAGCCCGGGGACCCGGGGACGCGGGGACCCGTGGACCTGTGGACCCGTGGACCCGTGGACTCGAAAAGGGAAACTGGTTATTCCCACCCCGCCCCGGGGCGGAACTCGAGGTGGGCCGGGTGGACGGGACCTGCGTAGAGGGACAGGTCGAGAGAGAGAAGGAGATGGGAGAGAAGGAGAGAGAGAGGCAGATGGGAGGGGTTCGCCGACCCCTGGGCACGCCACCATGTGGTCCTCCGCAAGGTGGATGGCTGAGTCCAGCGACATGGGGCGGTGGCACTGGACCCACTTGGCTGTTTTCCTTGGAAGCTGAGTGATGAACTGCACCTGTACCACTCGATCGATGATCTTCTCCATGTCGCTTCCCTCAGCCAACAGCCATTTGCGGCAGGAGTCCCGGAGCTGTTGGGCCATCACGAAGGGTCGGCCGGACTCGCCCAGTTCCAGGGAGCGGAACCACTGTCGATGTTGTTCAGGGCTCTGGCAGACCCGCTGGAGGATGGCCCTCTTCAGGTCATCGAAGACCAGGAGATTCTGCACCGGAAGCTGCTGTGCCGCTACCTGGGATTCCCCGGAGAGCAATGGGACCAGGCGCATTGGACACTGGTCCCTGGGCCATCCGCAGACCTCGGCCGACTTCTCAAATAAATCCATGAATGCCTCCGGGTCATCCTCAGGTCCCATTTTGTTGAGTGGCATGTGGGTGGGCACAGCTTGATGGCCCACGGCTTCCGGTCAAACCTCCCGGTCAATCCAGCTCCCGAACCTCTTGCGGTCTTCCAGCTGGGCTTGGAGGACAGCCTGGAACCGCCTCTCCTGGACTTGTCTCAACTCCAGTAGGGCCTGGTGTTGATCCTGTTGCATGACCGCAAGGGAGTTGATCTCCGCAAATGGCGTTCTAGAGGACGCTACATGGCGGCGGCTTCCGTCTTCCTTCCTGGGTTTCGGCACCAGTGTAGCAGAGTTCGTTTGTTAGGAAGGAAGAGAACAGTGTCGGCTTAACTACTGGCTGCTTTATTAAGAATAAACACAAAAAGGAGTGCAGACAGGCACAAAACAGTCATAAATAATCAGTAACTTCACTCCAACAATGTCAGGCAGGAATCCAGGAGTACAGCAGCCAGTAGTCCTTCTCTCTCTCACTCGCTCCTGCTTCTGGACTCCTGTTTATTTTGAATGTCTACCAAGCTAGTGAAGCTATTGGTTTATTTACAGTTGTTGCACTGATGCACAATTATTTAATAAATAATTCACTACATTTCTGTCTGTTTGTTATTTTGTTTTACAAAGTTAGGAAAGTAATGTTTAAGTCAAGCCTGATACCTTGCACAAAAGAATGATCCCAGTTTATTAGGTCATTTAGCACTTTTTTATTACATGAATATCGGATCGGTAAAGGCCGATACTGAATCCCAGGTATCGTATCGGAAGCGAAAAGGCGGATTGGTGCATCCCTAGTCCTCTCTTGCAGTTCTGTGACAAGGTTAATGTCATGCTTCCTAATAATTTTTCTCAAGGGTAGCATATACAGGGTGAAAAGCAACGGTCCTAAAACTGAGCCTTGTGGTACTCCATGCTGGACATACTGGATCGATATAACATTTATGACTCTTAGTTTACTACTACGATCCAGTAACACTAATAGAGAGATACAACCACGATCTGATGATCTGACAATCTGATGATAAGAGCAAATCATTAGTAACTCTAATAAGAGCAGTCTCAGTACTATGGTACGGTCTTATTCTGACTGGAAATCTTCACAGATACCATTTCTTTCTTAAAAAAAAAAAAAAGGAACATAGTTGTGAGGATACTGCCTTTTCTAATAGTTTTGACAAAAAGGTAGATGTGAGATCAGCCTGTAACTGACTAATTCTGTAGGATCAGTTTCATTGTAGGACACTACAGTCTGACGCGATAGTGTAATAGCCGGTTACATGGTTATAATTTTTTCTAATATTATCAATCTTGCAAGTAAAGAAGTTATTACTGCTGTGCTGTTTTGAAACATCTGTGGTTAATTATTAAGCTTTATTTCTCATTATTTTATCCTCTGTATCAAATAAATACCTAAGGTTGTGTTTGTTTTCTTCTAAGAGGGCCAAAAAATAAGCATCATCGCTCTGCTGCAGAATTTCAACGGCATCAATATCGATTCCATGTGACAATATTAGATCTAAAGTATGATTACGACAATGAGTGGGTCCTGACACGTGTTGTCTAACACAGTTTATAATGTCTGTAAATGCCCATCCCAGTGCATGTTTTTCATTAACTACATGGATATTAAAATCACCAACAATTACACCTTTATCTTCAGCTAGTACTAACTCAGACAGAAAATCAGCAAATTCTTTGATAAAGTCTGTATGGTGTCCTGATGGCCTGTATACAGTAGCCAGCACAAATGTCAAATGGGACTCATCACTTACACTAGATAGTGTTACATAAAGCAGTGGTTCCCAACCACGTTCCTGGAGGCCCCTCAACAGTGCACATTTTGCAAGTCTCCTTTGTCTGACATGCCCATTTCAGGTCTTGAAGTCGCTATAATGAGCTGATGACCTGAATCAGGTGTGTTTAATTGAGGAAACATGCAAAATGTGCAGTACTGGGGGCCTCTGGGAATGTGGTTAGGACCCACTGACATAAAGCACCATTACTTCAAAAGAATTATATTTGATAGTAGACTTTTGAGTAATAGTGAAGATATTATTATAAAATACAGCAACGCCTCCCCCTTTGCCTTTCAGATGAGGCTCGTGATCTTGGGGTTCGGACTCATTTACATGCACAATAATTATGCAAGCTGATATTTTTAACACGCCCATTTTATCAATTCCAAACCACATTAATCTTAATAACTACTATTTATTTTGTATTTAATCATTTATAAGATATATATAATTGTTAAGGAAAGCTGGAAGTAAAAAAACACCTTATATTCAGTTGTGCATAATTATTAAGTAGGTTTAATTTTACAAATAAAATGGGCCATAAAAAGAGATTCAACTCATACTGAAAAGTAAAAAATAATAAATGCTCATGAGAAGGACGCAATACTAATGCAATACTAGAAATTGCTAAATTAAGGTGTGACCAATGGACAGCAACAGTGAAACCGTTACAGATCCCTTATCTTTATTCCGCCTGCTCTCTTTCTGCTGGTTGTGTAAAGCTGTGGTGAAATGAGTAATCATTTCAGTTTATTTAGTAAAGATTGTGTGTTGTTCAAAGTTCAATATCATTGTTTTGACTTCATGAAGATCATCAAACTGACTAGAACAAACTCTTTGACATGATATATGATACTGGATATCAAGAGTGAAACTGTTAATAATGTTCACAGACAATAATCTCATTCATTTGTCAGTCATGTGTGGGGTGAACTATTATTTATTAAACAAATGAACCAGTAAAACAAAATGTTAATTTTTAAATTTCGTGAGTTTGTGGCTTTCTGTTTAAGACGAGAGAAAGCGAGGGCACATGAAGCACAGTTCATGAAGATAGAAACAAACTCAAGAATTTATAATTTCTGTGAGTTTCACATTTTCCTGGAAAACCAAGTTAATCCACCTCGTTTTCAGAAGCTCAGATTTAGGTAGTAAATGAAGAGAGTTCTGTGGATTAATCCATCCAGCTCCAGAACACCTAAAACACTTGGGAGACGTTCTCATCAGTGCAGCAATGGCGGACTCGCTGTGAACGCGCTCAGGGCGGTTCTATGTTCAAACTTCAGTGTCAGTCAACACTGTGGGCGGGGCCTGTGGCTTTTGTGACGTCACACTGCCAGGGATCTGGAAACAGCTTGTTCAGAGACACTGCTTGTAATTTATGGGGATTAAAAAAAGGAGTGGGTGGATTTTTATCACTATAGGGTGGTTGTGTACACACACTGCCAGCACACATTTATGTCCAAACACCAGGCAAAAGTGAATTGTGCATAATAGGTCCCCTTTAAATTATTTGGTTCAGTGTTTGCTGAAAGCAAAAAAAGATCTCTGTAGAAAAAACAATTGCTTATTAGCAGGTAATTATACTGGAGCCCAGTGTGAATGTCATTCAGTTTACTTGGGATTTTATAGGCCTATGCATGCTTTAATTTGTCATTCTCAACCTGTAAATCTGGTGAGCATCATCATGTTCTTCAGCATCATGATGAATGAATGAATGAATGAATGAATGAATGAATGAATGAATGAAGAATAAACACCAACCTCTTTGTTCTTCAGCATCATGATGAATAAATGAGGAATGAAGAATAAATCAGTATTGTGATGTTTCATCTGCAGGTTCTGGATCACTGGATCTCTCGGTCCTCTCCTTCCAGATGCTTTCTGGTAGTTCTGACAAAAACAAACAAGACATGATGTGAGATGAATAATAAATATTTCAGACCCTGCACCAAGTACAAAGACTAAATCACATGTAAAATAAATACATAAAATGAATGACACTGATCATGTAAATCAAGATCTTCAAATCACTCTAGATAACAGATCATCAGGTTTTGTCGAAGCCTCGGCAACACAACCTTTCTTAAAGTATTTATTATGATTAAAACAAACTTAAATTAACTAGAGCTACAACTACTACTTGATGAAATAGATTATGAAAATAATCAACAAACAAAAAGATTAAATATGAATCATGTACTGTAGTGGCCAAAAGTGAAGTATTTGCACAATATTTGCTTTAAATTAAACTTCTGTTTTGTTAAACAATCAAAATATGAGAATATGATGTCACATTGGGACGTAGAATAAACTAAAGTATTGAAATGACAAAATTATTTGGCAAGAAAGGCAAACTCCAGCATATTATTAAAAATGATAAATCATTTTAAGGAAAATCATCTTATTATGAGAAGTTACTGTAAGCCATTATTATGGAAAAGCATCTCATTAATAAGAAACTATTTCAAGTAAATACCTCATTATTATGTGAAAGTATCTAATTGGTATGAGATTTATTTTCTTAATATTATGTCAAAACTCAATTATGAGTTCTGATTATTATAACATACAGATTTATTGTGGCAGAAACAGGCTTCCATAGAAAAATAATGGCAGATAAACAAAAACACATGAAAACAGAGGCTAAGAAAATAATCTTCTGATTTGATCTTTATCAGGTTCACAGATCTCAGGTTAGCACAGACCAGACATTCATGGATATTTATGCACATTTAATCATCTATCCATCTCTGAAGCAGCGCTCTCAGTATACTGACGCTAATATGGATATGGATTTTGGATTGAACGTTAGATTTTGTGAGGTCTGTGCTAACCTGAGATCTGTAAAATGATAAGGATCAAATCCATTGATCTTATCTCTCTTCATGTGTTTTTGTATCAACCTCCATTACTTTGACATGTTTGTGACCATCAGAGCAGTGACGTCACATGAAACAGATACAGTATATAGTACTGATTTTCTTCTTTTCCATGAGTGCCACCTATTGTCAGAAAGTGAATTTGCATTTTCATTCAGCCTTTCTAGCATTGTTTTTTTTTTATGCTGAAACATAGACTGTAAAGAAAGATGGATGATGCATCTCCAATTCCTGTAGAAAGTCACTGTAGAAAATGTTATGCAAACTATCCCACACTGTAAAAAATGACCGTGATTTTAACAGTAAAAGACTGTAAAAATGCTGCGGTGAAAAACTGTTAATTGGTTTACAGAAAGTTTCCGTACTATATACGGTGAATAACTGTAATAGATCTAATGGTACATTTAATGTAATTTTACGGTAAAATACTGTTAAATTCACAGTTTTTGGAAGTGAAAAATAACAATTCATTGCAAAATTTACATTCCCACATTGACATTCCCACAATTCCCTGCGTGACACTTCACATTTGATATATTTTCATTGAAATAAGTGTTTCTTCTTAGTTTTTCTCATTTTTTTCTAATCAGTTATGTACATTAGGGTTTTATGTTACATCTAATGTTGTTAAATTAATGTTTATTGCAGTTTTAAAATCTCATGCATGTTACCATGATGGTGTTTAGTGTGTGTGTGAATGACACTGTGTGCACCTTCTATATATTAGTGTTGTCCTCCTCAGCTTGTGATGAACTTTGATTCATCATGTGACTCTTATCACCACTGTGTTTGGTGACTGTCAGTGTATTATAAAGGTACAAAACAGATATTAGTACTTCATTAGGTTGGTAAATTAACATTATATCAGTTAATGAAATACCTTATTTTACCATAAATTTAACAGATTTTTTTTTACGTTGCTACTGTATTTTTTACGGTAAAGTTCTGGCAACCACAGCTGCCGTTTTTTTACCGTAAATTTTACTGGGATTTTTTACAGTGCAGAAATGACTGCTCTCAATCACATAAACCATAAAATCGCAAGTTTGAGGTAAAATGCACTTGGGTTGTCGATGTCAAAACACTATATAGCCTAAGCTGTGATTCAAATATTAAATAATGTTATGTCATTTGTTTACTCTTAAAGCTCCTTCAAAACAACCCGCAAATACATTACAGAAAACCCGACCAGCATACAGCAGTCTGTTGGTTATCGGAGCAACTGTGTAGTGATCAGGTTCACCAACAGGGGGGGGGCTCTGCAGCTACACTTGGTCGCGCGCGCCGCTACTTCATAAAGAACGTAATCTGGAATGCACCATTATCGTCAAATATCAAAATAAACATCATTACCGGTTTAAAGGTAGTAACATACTAACTATTCATGTTAAATTAAAGTAATACTATTTGTATGTTTTATAACAGGGCCTCAACAGGGTGCGAGAGTGTTTTGCACAATTTTAAAAGTCCACAAAAGTTTCGCATATCACCTGGTGAAGGTACACTCTCAGATATGAATATAAATAAAATAAAATACATAATACACGTGCAACTTACTCTTCTAAAATGCAAAATAATAGTTAAAAATAGTTAAAAGTTAAAACAGATGTAATTAAAATATTAAATCCAAAATGTTAAAAAAATATTTGTCTAAAGCCGTTTTATTTGTCTTATCATCTTATACTTATGTTTTATTTTTGTAATGTAAAGTCATTTTGTAAAGTCATACAAGCATATTGTTTTGAACTGCTTTTACAATGCCTTTATTAATCATGTAATAGTTTTTTGGTTAATTGTATTAAAACCAGAGCAAAAATCCTAATAATCAAACTAAATCATAATAATTATTCATGTAATAATATAAGGAACCCACAACAATTAAAAACATTCAAAAATGTATTGTCCCTGTTTTTTAGTAAATAGATAATAACAAATTAGATTTGGTGATATTTTGACCACTCAAATAGGAAATGTCCCTGGTTTTGATTTCAGAAATCTGGTCACCTTACTTTACACTGAATGTTTGCTGCTTCAATCCAGATGAGCAGGCTAGGGTAAATTTAGTATAGGGTGTGGAAACTGTACAGCTGTGGTATTTGTATTGGGTGTGAATTCTGTATAGGGTGTTAAATGTGTATATTTTGTGAAAGTGTGAATCATATTTTATATTATAAAGTTCTGTGTAATTAATTATTAACAAAGAAATTGCACACTCGCGCACACACCCACGACACACACACTAAAAAAAATTGAAAAGCTGTATTTAAAGATTTTTTTTTATTTGTTATTTGTCATGTTCTTTTCTCATTGAGCTCCCTGACAATCTGACAGAAATGTCTTGTTGTGGCTTAAAAATGGGTTGAATAGGCTTCATAGTGTTGGGGATAAACAGTTTAGGACCCTTGGAACCAGATATGTTGAATAAAGACCCGGAGTCAAAGTTTAAAAAAAATAATAAATTGAAAAAATTTTTAATGAAGAATAGTTTGCAGTTTCATCAGCAGAACATACTGATAACATGTTCTTTTCTCTCAGTGAGAGGTACAGAGGAAAATAGATCCTTTAACATACATTGAAGAAGTCATTCAAATAATTTAACAGACATATAAATTTTGATTAATAACTTAAAAGATATATATTGAAGCGGCAGTGGATTCCAGAATCCACCCCCTTCAATAGATAGAATAGGCGGTTCATGTATGTCTTCTTTAGTCTGTTGGCTCTTTAGGTTTTTTACTGGCACACGTCACTTACACATTTTGCACTTGCTGCAGAGTGTTGAGACTGTTTACATATTTGTGCCCATATGTACATTTTATGTGCTGGTTTTATTTTTGAATGAATATTTTCTAAAATTGTATGATGTTTTTGTTGAGTTATTATTACAAAATACTTTTTTTTTAATCTTGCCCCTGACAAATAACCCAAATTACAAAAAAAGACTAAAACTAAGCATTTTTTAAAAAAAATAAAAACTAAACTAAACTAGCAAACCCACTTTAAAAACTCATTAAAACTAAACTGAATTTGAAAACAAAAAGTCAAAACGAAATAAAAACTAATGAAAAATGCAAAACTATAATAACCTTGCTCTGCTCAATCTTAGGATCTACTCAACGCCTGATTATTTGCACTGAGGAGGTTGTGTGCTAGAAACCCTGATACAGGGGAGCACAAACCAGCCTAGTGTTGATAAAGCACTGATTTTCTTTCTCATTATTTGAGCTAAATATTATATTAGACAGAACAAGTAACAATTACAGAAATCATTAATGAATGATGTTCAGTGTGAGGATGATCCTCTGGACACGAGCCGTTGATCTGTTCAGATTTAGTATGATTTGGTGAATCAGATTCATCAGATTTGAGCTTCTTCTGGACAGCAGATTCAGGATCCCTGAGAGAAACACATTCAGATACAGCAGATGAAGATTCACACATACTCCTTTTCCACTGACACAGTTCCTGTGTGGATATAAATGATGTGAATATGATTTATTATGTTAATTTTCTGAAGTGTTCCTGGCTTGTGTCCGTTCTTGAACCATGCCGTGAGAGGTGCTTCATGGACTGAAAAGATCGGTTCAGCTCTAAAAGCCAGAGAAACACTGGCGCTGTCTCAATGAGCAATCATTGCTCTTATATCTAAATATATACACAATACAGATATGTGTGCGAGAGAGTGAGTGAATCAACACTTTCAGTTTCAGTTTATCTCCAGAAAGGACAGATGATTGTACTGGCACTCCCGATACGGTGAACAGCACCAACCGCACAAACACCGGGACACGCACTGTTGGATATAGACAGGTAAACACCATTCCTTCCATTCTCTCGCTTTGATTCACTCACCTGATTTCTGAATCACTGAGCTGAATGTCGCTCTCCTCTGCTTTCAGAATATATATCTGACAACACATTGAAAGTGATTATTAAATACTACTATATTCATCAAAGTGTTTTGTATTTATTCAGAGAGATTTTATAGTTTAGGCCACTGATTTCATCAAGATTTCATGACTATTTAAAGTCTCTCATACACAATGAAGCACTCGTGACTCACCTGAAGATCCTTTTACGCAGCAAGAAACAGATCAAGAGCAGAAGAACAACCATGATGAGGAAAAGAGCAGAAATCCACCAGAACTGATCTAAACAAGCCACACAATATAAATCAGCTGATCGACAAAATCAACAACACAATACAATCATCTGAATTAATGAGACATTTATTATATATTTCTTCTCTTTCTCTAAACTTTTGTGTGTTTTATATGTGATCTTCAGTCAGATATTTCAGACTCAATCATCATCTGAACTCACATGAATTTGGAGTTTGTGTCGGTCCGCCGCTGGAGTCTGTGTCATTAAACACTGAAAAACACATTCATAATCATCATGATTCACTTACAGAAGATTCACTTCAACACAGAGTCTGATCTGAATCAGGACTGAGTCACTTCAACAGTTTGATCTGAATCAGGACTGAGTCACTTCAACAGTTTGATCTGAATCAGGACAGATTCACTTCAACACAGAGTTTGATCTGAATCAGGACAGATTCACTTCAACACAGAGTTTGATCTGAATCAGGACAGATTCACTTCAACACAGAGTTTGATCTGAATCAGGACAGATTCACTTCAACACAGAGTTTGATCTGAATCAGGACAGATTCACTTCAACACAGTGTTTGATCTGAATCAGGACAGATTCACTTCAACACAGAGTTTGATCTGAATCAGGACAGATTCACTTCAACACAGAGTTTGATCTGAATCAGGACAGATTCACTTCAACACAGAGTTTGATCTGAATCAGGATAGATTCACTTCAACACAGAGTTTGATCTGAATCAGGACAGATTCACTTCAACACAGTTTGATCTGAATCAGGACAGATTCACTTCAACAGAGTTTGATCTGAATCAGGACAGATTCAGTTCAACACAGAGTTTGATCTGAATCAGGACAGATTCACTTCAACACAGAGTTTGATCTGAATCAGGACAGATTCACTTCAACACAGAGTTTGATCTGAATCAGGACAGATTCACTTCAACACAGAATTTGATCTGAATCAGGACAGATTCACTTCAACACAGTGTTTGATCTGAATCAGGACAGATTCACTTCAACACAGTGTTTGATCTGAATCAGGACAGATTCACTTCAACACAGAGTTTGATCTGAATCAGGACAGATTCACTTCAACACAGAGTTTGATCTGAATCAGGACAGATTCACTTCAAAACAGAGTTTGATCTGAATCAGGACAGATTCACTTCAACACAGAGTTTGATCTGAATCAGGACAGATTCACTTCAACACAGAGTTTGATCTGAATCAGGACAGATTGATGTGTTTTACTGAAGTGTCTCTCACCTCTGAACATGGTCTCCATTCTCAACTGAAATGAAAGAATAAAGCATCAGAGCAGCTTTTATAGTGTTCATGAAGCATTAAATATGAAAACAGATGAATGATTTAGTTGATTTACTCTTGATTCATCACAGATGATCTCATGAATCAGATTCACACAGACAGAAGTGACGAGTCGATCAGATGAGACAGCTGTCACAGGATACATCAGTTTGTGTGGATCTGATGGATCTGCTAACAGACGCCTGTCCTGAACAAATCAAACACAAGAGGATGAAGTAATGTGTATTGTGTGTGTGTGTGTGTGTGTGTGTGTGTGTAACAGTCACCTCTGTATACCAGCTCTGTTCACAGTCAGGATCATTGAGTGTTTGATTCAGAATCACAGGCAGAATCACGAACACAAACCCCACTGAGGACTGAATCTCTCCACACGTCATGTTGATGATGTCCATGATCCACTCCTGAAAAGAGTTTTCATAGAACAAACATTAATCCGTTAAATATTTGCCAAGCATGTAATGATGTGTCTTTTTTCTTTTTAAACTCATTCAACAGACGTCGCACATTGTCACATAACTGCTTATCGAGGGGTAATCCAGAATTGAAAACCCATAAGGTCAAAAGGTCAAAAACACAGGCAAACAGAGAAACCCAAAACAGGCCTAGAGAGGAGTGCCCTCTGGTGGAGATCAAGTGCACTGCAGCTGGTGGATATCAGAGACGTGCAGCTAAAGGAGGAATCAACACTGTCCTCCTCCTCAAACCAAACCACAGGGTGCCACAGAAATCTGCATTAGTTCAACATAAAAAATGTTTTGACTAATCAGCTGGACTGTTTTAGTGCCTGCAGCACAACTGAATACAATTGATGTGTATTTAACTGTATCTTAATTAAGATAAAGTGCAAATTATTTGTATTCAGTTGTGTTACAGGCATGAAAATAGTCAAACTCATTTTTCCCTATGAAAACAATCCTGGCTCCACTACAGTAGTGAATTAGATCAAGTAATACTGAGTGAATTTGACAATATTTGTATTTTTCCCCCTAAAGCTTTATTGCTCAGCTTTGGTTCTGGTTCTCAAACTCCACAAACCTTCTTCTCCATCTTTGCATCTTCATGAAACACTGAATTTTATAACAAACTCCTCCGTAAGTCAGAGTTAAGATCTGTTGCACTGAAGCGTGTGTTTCTCACTCTGTTATGATCAGAAGTTGTCACACACACACACACACACACACACACACACACACACACACACACACAATGGTAGAGCTGCACACTTTTAGGGACTTCCCCCCATTCAAAGTTCACATTTCGTTCATTCAAAGGATGTTACTGACACAAACCGAGATGAGATGACTGGACACATTGTCACTGTATGCTTTATTTCTAGTGAGCTTTTTTTTTTCTATGCATTTTTTGCATAGTAAAATAAGACCCATGTTTAATTGCATGCTAGCGTTAGCATATCATTTTGTCATTTTTTATACTTTAACCAAGTTTAGTGTATTCGTCTTCCCAATAGCCTATAACCCACTCATTATTATTTAAATTTTTTTATGAATATTAGTAATATCTTTCATTGCGCAACACTATCATAGGCTCCGATGCAGATCAGAATACAGGAGTTTTTTTTAAGTGACATGCAGATTCAACCGCAGGAGGGGCGGGACGGAAATATGCAAATTACTGACGATATCAAACAAGACATTGGAAGAACAAACTGTCACTCTAACTGCCACACCTTCTTTTAGAGCTTGTTGGCGCGAGAGATCCTCGCTCTGCATCGAATATTTACAGTGTGTGTGTGTGTGTGTGTGTGTGTGTGTGTGTGTGTGCGCGCGTGCGCGCCCCACAAGTTCAGTACTGAGCGTCGAAACTGAGCGCGACTTGCTATTTTACACTTCAAGGTATAATCAATGGAGCTGCATCAGTACACTATGCACACTATAGGTAATTTATGTATCCAAAACAGTAAGAGTATCAAAATATGCTGCTGCCTTTTCATTCCATAACATAGGCTATCCTGCTTTAATAATAATAATAATAATAATAGTTATTTGCGTTTTAATCATGTAGGAGTAAAACATTTCACATTTACCAGTTGCATTTTCTCAATATCCTCCAATTTATCTCAAGAGCTAATTTAACAGAATATCTTTTGATCAAAGAGATAACATACCTGCGCCCGGACCCGTTGTGAGGTGGTGATGCGCCGCCGTGAGCGGAATTATTCAGTAAATAACAGAGAGAGGGAGGAGTCTGACGTGTGACTGACAGCGAGAATCCACTACATCATCAGTCATATATGGACATGTTTCTGTTCAGGGTAGTGACGCTCCGTGTCTCAGTTCATGTGTCAGAACAGTCAACGCAACACGTTATGCGCCGCGCGCCACTGATCGCGTGTTTGCAGCCTACATACAAACACAGGCTGAATCACGGAGATTTTATACAGTCATTCACAGACCTCAAGTGTTTGCCTTTCCTTGAGCAGTAATTATTTTAACAGTGTAAAATCTCCTACCAGGAAGTGTTTTAGCCTTTTGCCATCTGCAGTGTGTCTGACTATCAAACACAAGCAGGGGCGCTTGCAATATTTTATCTCCGGGTGTGCACAGAAAAAAATAAACAAATGATTGCACTGATGTGCGTTCTGTTGTTTTGGTGGGAACGATCTAATTCTGTACAAACCTAGTGTCTCTTTCCTGCACACACACAATCTGATGCGCGTAACTGAGCACATGCAGCAGGTCCGTAGCCAGCCTATTGAAATGGGGGGGGGGGTCTTTTTTTCAAAAAGTGGACCTTTTGTGTATTTTAAATTGCATTCTGAGAGCAAAATCAAGTGACTAGATCAATGAAGAAATTTGTTCTCTTGTAAACAATTTTGTGCTCTAAAAGTAATTTATTTATTGGTGATGGTAGGGCAATAATTTATTAGTGGGAGCCTGTATCACATCTGTATTTGTGGAACTAATGGTCACTCTTTGATTTGTTAACCAATCCAGAATGCAAACACACCACTTCATTATAGATAAAAATAACAAATGAATAAAAATATATAATCATAAGCTGACCAATAAATAAATAAGTAAACTAGGTGAGTATATAATTCAGCAGCAAAAAGTATTCTAGCCTAATTCTTGAGGGAAAAAAACACAGTAATTTTATAAATCCAAATGTTAATAAAAAGTTTAAAATTACTATTTGTTAGGGCTGGGCGATATATGGAATGCATTTGTCACGCGCATTTCGTCAGTAAAGCCGGTTCCCTGATTACCGCTAAATCACCATCACCTGCTTTCAAATGGAGCGGCATTTAATAGACAGAGCCGTAGTTCACTGATAAGCCACGCAATATCGCGTTCAATATCGATATGAATCGCCGTCAATATTGAACGCGATATTGCGTGGCTTATCAGTGAACTACGGTTCTGTCTATTAAATGCCGCTTCATTTGAAAGCAGGTGATGGCGATTTAGCGGTAATCAGGGAACCGGCTTTACTGAAGAAATGCGCGTGACAAAAGCATTCCATATATCGCCCAGCCCTACTATTTGTATTCTTATGAAATGAAAATTTGATTTATGATTAAAGATTAAAATTTATGATTTATATTAGATTTATATGTAAATAATTATGTATTTATATTAATGTAAGATTAAAACGCTTATTTAAATGTATTGTGCATCTTTTTAATGGGGCAACAGGATATGATACAACAGAACAAAATAGGCTATTAATAATCTTTCAGTGTGCAAAACCATGATAATATGAAACGCTTTAAAACAGCAGCAAAAAAGCGCTCATGCGCATCCCGGGTGCAGAATGATGCGCTTGAAGCAATATCGAGTCAGAGTTCGAGTCTGTTTCTTCTTACTTTTAAACTTCAGTTATTGTGCGTGTGATGCTAATTCATAGTCCTTGTGTTTTGCGATCTAACAGACATCCTGTAGCCAGTATGATGACATCGATCAGAAATAGCAATAAACTCCAGCGAGAGTTTTACCGTGCTGACTGTCGTTACCGAACGCGACGAGCTGTTTGAGTGCTGAATGATTGACAGCTGTAGCAGAGGGAAGACGAGTTTCTGACCGTGAACTTATCGATGTACATATCCTTCTCTCCCTCACATGAAGCTATGGAATGTCTACTTATTTTGCTCTATGATTCCCACTTTTGCCATATAAAAGAGCGCAATTATCAGACGGTAATTTAAATATTGTGACCTAATTTCCGTTTCATTTTGAGACTGTGGCGGGACAAATTAGAATGTCATACTAGTCAATGTATGGGAAACGCTGTATATATATATATATATATATATATATATATATATATATATATAAAACCCTTCCCCCCCCATCATTCAGAGGCGATGCTTCTTCGCCGTTGCTTTGAAAAGTGTATTGCGAGAACTCTCTGTGAACTGCACGCGCGGCACACACACGTCCAGCTACAAATGTATCATATTAATTTGAAACAGCAAACCAGAATATTTGTCACAAGCATTGATTAAAACAATGATGACAAAAAAAAAAAAAAAAAATTCTCTTTCAGTTCACGAGATGTTTCAGTTTGCGTGTCGGCATGTTTGGACCCAGACCAGAACCATCAGAGAGCACATTTAAGAGGATTCGTTTCTCCAAGCCCAATAGTTTTAGTCATTTTTGCAAAGGTTTCAATCGGGGTTTTGCTGTTTTAGAGAGCGTTTACTGCTTTTAACTATCTCTAATTTTGTCAATGTGAGGAAAAAGCGACTAAACTAAACTAGCCAATCTTTCACCCGCCACAGCTACACACATTTGTCTTTACAACACACAAATGCTTAACTTTATTTTTTCTCGTTCTCTCTTGCTTTCTCAATATGTCATGACATGAATATATAGATTAATAATCAATCTAAAAATTATGTTAAAAAATAAAACGGCAATAATAAGTGCACTCGCATTGTACACACAGCTGCAGGTGCCAATGAAGTCACACGAATATACCAGTATATTCTCCAGCAAAATACTGTAGAATAAGTTTTAGACTAACTCATGTACCCAAGCATCTGAAGTGGCATAAAAACAAGTTTTCATATGGGGTTGAAAATACATAGAAAACAAGACCATCAAATGTGTATTGAGCCGTCTTCAGAGGAGGAAACCAAAAACCGCAGATTCTCCTGCTTATTTCCACAATGACACATAGAGCTGTTTAATCCTCATCTGTTTGCTCATCATGACTGTGCAATCTCTGGATCTCAGTGACAACATTTCACATTCTGGGCGATCCTATCGGACTTATGATAGCAACCTGAATCATAACAAAGCACTGTTCACCAGAGGAGAACTGGCCCCCCTCTCCATTTTAACACCTGTTTGCCACTTGTTTGCCACCTGATGTCACCTGATGGAGGTTCCTTGACGCTGTTGCCTTTGGCTTGCTTAGTTGGGGACACTTGACATTTGATATTCAATAGTATTCTTGACATTTATTCAACAGTACTTCTGATCTGCCTGCATTGACACTATTCTTTAAGAGCTGCTGTGCAGCCAAAATTATGTACCAGTTATCAATGTAAAGCTGCTTTGACACAATCTGCATTGTAAAAAGCGCTATATAAATAAAGGTGACTTGACTTGACTTAAAAAAACACATTAATGATCACTTTGTTTTACTTGAACCACTGAAGGAAATGTTCAATATTTCAAAAATGATTCTTCTGATTGACTCTGAAAGCAGCACAGATGCCTCCTTCACAATCCCGTGCTTTCAATTTGACATCATAATGAATCAACACCTGTTCTACAACCATGTCTGAAGTTGGCGGTTTGCAACGGAGAATAACCAAAAGTGGCAATTACTGGACACACAATCTAAAAATACAGAAGTGGGAAGAAAACTGCCTTTTGTTGCCTCACGTCTGATCTTTCTTGCACAGTGCTGAGGGAAAGTATTACTCATCATCATGTTTTACTTGTGGGAAATGCCATTTGGTAAAAAAAAAAACACGAGTAAAAAGTGGATAGAGTAATAATGTACGTAGTTTGTCCGCGGAGACATCAAGATGTCAAAAAAAAAAAAATTCAGGCAGAGAGCAAAACCCATTGGCTACACCACATACAGTATAGAAGTTCTCACATTTTCTGTCCATCAGAAACACAACTGCAAATTTATTTAAAATATGTCCTAATTACAGTTCCAGGAAAAATCACAGATTTTATCAAAAATACCTTAATTTGTGTTCTGAAGATGAGCGAAGGTCTTACGGGTGTGGAACGACATGAGGGTGAGTAATAAATGACAGTATTTTCATTTTTGGGTGAACTAACCCTTTAGCATCTTAAAGGGCCACAGCAATCTGTCACGGATGCACAAAGACAAGATGTGAGGATCAAAGCGCAGCATTTATTGTAGGGTAATCCAAACACGTAATCCAGGACACAGGCAAAGGTCAAACAACACAGAAACAGTCCATAAAACAGAAAGCCAGAGATATAAAGTGCACGTAACCAAATAAACCACAACCAAGGACAGAAACAACTGAGTATAAATAGACAGACACTAATGAGGAAACACAAAACAGCTGGGTGCAATGACATGAGATAATGAGTCCAGGAGGTGAGTTATGGGTAATGAAGTCCAAAACAGTGAAACAAGAGTCCATGTTGGAGTGCCCTCTGGTGGCTAAACGGGGCACTCCAACTCATGATCATGACACAATCTATCAGCAGATTATCTCTTCATGTTACAAATAAAACATTTACTGAAAAAATTCACAAAATGTCTGACTGATAAAACTTGACTAAGCAAAATAAATTATATGCGTTTTAACCATAAATGCTCGTCTTGAACTAGCACAGGTCAAAGTTTAAACTAATTGTTATATACTTGCACTAGCATATTGGATATGACAATTTAGTTCAAACTTTGACCTGTGGAGGGCAGCAATACACTTAAAAGAGTCTACACTGCTGGAATTCTAATAGAGAAGAAGAAGAAGAAGAAGAGAGGTAGGCCATTTCTCAAAACCAAGTTTGCAAACTTCGGACTTGCGTCCTTGGTATTTGGGACTTGGCAAGTTCGACTCAGGAGAACGAACTCCCGTGGACGGGAGAACACAAGTCCGGTGATTCTGCAAATGGAACGGCAGCGTTCTTGATAACGCGTTACTCAGCTCGCTCTGGCTTCTCCGGTTATCTCTTTATGTATATTTTAGCCAACAATAAATCGAAATTTGTCATAAAACACCACTCTGCCTCTTTTCGTTTTATTTAAAAAACAAACAAAAACATATTAATAGTCTCAGGCAACGAGTGATTGATTATCTGCAATGTGCATATATTTATAACAAAATGAAATATTAAACAACCCTTCCTCTTTTCGTATATATTTCAAAAATATTAAATGTAATACATGTGACGGTATCAAATTTTCATGTTGGGATTAATTGATGAAGCTTTTATCACGGTATACGGTATTATCACGATATTAAAATAAGTTGCAAAACCATTTTTGTCATAGTTTAACAGGTTTAAGAACTCTTTTTGTAATAAAACAAAAACAACTCTGACTGAAATTTTCAAACAGATTAAAATGCAAAAGAATTAGGCTATAAAGAACAACAGATAACACTTTACTCTGTTTAATGCATTAACTAAGATTGAGCAATAGCTACAGAAAGTGTTATTTTTTGTTAATGTTAGTTTAGAAACACAACTGATCATTGTTAGTTTTATCTCAGGTCCATTAAATAAGTTATTTTGATTTTAGTAATGTTATTAAACAGTAACTAAGAAATTAACATTAATTAATAATAATTAATACTTTATAAGTATTTTTATTGTCAGTTTAGTGATAATGAATTAACATGTTAACTAATGAAGCTGTATGTTTTCAAAGTTTTACTGAACAATAACAAATAATCAGAACATTTCTAATCATTAGGGAATGTTGTAGTCCAGATTAAAATATAAAAATGTTTAGGTTTGAAAATAAATATCCTTTTAAGTCTTTTTTAAGTATCAGTATTTGGTGCTGTGATGAACAACACTGAGATTACAAAAAAATGAATGGCTGTTTGAAGCATTTTAAAAACTTCACTAGCGCAGTTACTTTGTTTGCACGGTTTCCGTGGTAACCACTGCACGCTGCTGTTCCATCAGCGCCCTCTGCTGTCAGAGAGTGAACGCGCACTTTCATTCAGCTCGTCTCCTTCACTCGTTCCGCCATGTGCTTCTCGTGCACGTTGGGATTGTTTACATCTGAGCGCGTGTCCTTTTGACGCAGAATACAGCGGTGTTGTGCATTTTATACGATTGATGGGTACAGTATTCTTAATTGCCTTATAAAAAATTAATAATTGGTAATAAATTATTATTAACGGTATTCTGAAGTGCCGACGATTACAATATCGTGCATATTCATTATCGCGATTTATCGCATTACCGAATATTGGCACAAGTCTAAATACTATTTGTGCATACTCTGATTATCTTCACTGTAATGAAATTAAATAGGCTATAACATAAAAACACAACCCTGTCTCTGTTTGTTAAATGACAGTTTTAATGATCAATAATAGCCATTATAAAAGTTAAGAATATACAATAAGAAATAAAGCAAACAATTCAGTCAAGCGTACAAAATCAGCGCTTTAGTAGGATACAAAAGTTAAATAGCCATATATAAAGTTATGAAACGTCACGTTGCCCTCAGCTAAAACGGAGCCAGCGGCAAACGTCAGAAGGACTAGCCGAGGTAAGGCTGCTCTCGGCTGGGTACATGAGCGCTGAGAGTCCGGTGATCGCCTGGATCTCACAACTCCGACAACGTCAGATCAAATTGTCAGAAAGACGCTATCTTTATCAATAAACCACAAATTTGAGCTTTAAACCAGCACATTCTCGCCTGAAAAACTCTTAAAACTACATACCATGACATAAAAACAGTAAATGGACTATATGCACGGGTTACTTCCTGGTTGTCGTTAAGCCAGCTCGAGCACTTCTGTTAGCTGTTCATTCTGTAGTCGTTGTACATCGACACAAAACCATCAATGGTTGACTTTTTAATGTTGTATTTATATTTTAATGCAGTTATCACATTTACCTAATTTGCCAATAAACCAGTTTTATTGATTGCAATAAAGATGAAGCTATTGGGAGTGTTTAATAACGCCTTGTCTGTAATTAGACACGCACACACATTTTTTCCCCAGCACTTCAAATGTTATTTTTAATGTGATGACCACAAACATTATTTGTTCATCCTTCTGAGATTGTCCCCATTGTAAAACCGAACGTTTAAAAATGTAGGAAATTTAACATTTGATAGAAAACACTTATTTAAAAATAAAAAAAGACAGTAATTAGCACTTTAACCAGCAGGTGGTGGCAAAGTAGCATTTATTTGCGCACATATCAGCCATTTCCTCTAAACGTTTTTCACTTCGTTTTTGACTAAATATTAAACATTACAAAATAACTAGGTTTAAAATACATTTTGTCAATGTGAAGTATGAAATGCTCACAAAATCTTATGAAAAACAATAACTTTTCTTGTGAATTACATGGAAAGCGAGCGAATTTGAAAGTGAACTAATCCTTTAATAAATGCTGTAGAGGTGTTTTTGTTCAGGTTAAGGAATGTTACCTAATGAAATCTTATTTGTAAAGTGGGTTTTTGTTTTGTTTATGAAAACAAATTAAGGAAATGTATTTTAAGTTAAGCAGGTAAAATGTATAATTATCTTTAAAATTATGTGAAGATATGTACTGCACCTTCCTTTCTTTATCTCAGGCAATAAACACCAAGAGAGAGAGAGAGAGAAAGGAAGTGTTGCTCAACTGAAACTAATGCTAATGGAAAAACCATGATATGAGACACTTGTGATGCAAATGCGGTTTTACAGCACCACATAAATCTCACTTACTGACACTTACTACTCAAACTTACTGTAATCTCTACATGCCACCTTAGATAACAGCCGCGGTCAGAATTTCATCTTCTGTTTACTAAAAAAGAAAGAAAAGGAACAAGAAGCAGAACTGGAACTAAAAAAATCTAACATTATGTTATGTTGTTATGTTAATATAAAGAACCCAATAGAAGAAACAGTGAATATAAATTTCAACTAAATGAATTAATCAATAAACATACCCAATTCCTGATACATAGACTACGACAAGAGGACTTTCATCCCAGGAAAAAGCAACAATCTCAGTTATTACTCATTAACAGTGATTAATCCGCTGACCTTCTTCATCTGAATCCAACCTCATTAGGAAGAGGTAACAATTCTAATTAATACTAGACAAATATAAAGATTAAAAACTTTTTTATTTACCATTTATTTATTTATTAAATTCTCTTGTTCCTTCACCCAGTGGGCTACAGCATCCCAGTCCCGGTCAGGCCCGGTGTGGATCAGTTGTGGGTGTGGTGTGGAGTCCTGGGCATGTGCCTTCCCGCCATCTTCCGGCACTCTTTCTCCTTGGATTTAGCTTTTTAATGCATCACGTACAGGTTCATCTCAATCAATTAGAATGTTGTGGAAAAGTTCATTCATTTCAGTAATTCATCTCAAATTGTGGAACTCGTGTATTAAATAAATTCAGTGCACTGAAGTACTTTAAGTCTTTGGTTCTTTTAATTGTGATGATTTTGGCTCACATTTAACAAAAACCCACCAATTCACTATCTGAAAAAATTAGAATACTTCATAAGATCAGTAAAAAAAAGGATATTTTAAATAGAAGGCTTCTGAAAAGTATGTTCATTTCTATGCACTCAATGCTTACCTTTTGCATGAATTACTGCAGCAATGCGGCATGGCATGGAGGCGATCAGTCTGTGGCACTGCTCAGGTGTTATGAGAGCCCATGTTGCTCTGATAGTGGCCTTCAGCTCTTCTGCATTGTTGGGTCTGGTGTCTGTCATCTTCCTCTCATATGGGCTTCAGGTCAGGCGAGTTTGCTGGCCAATCAAGCACAGTAACACCATGATCATTGAACCAGCTTTTGGTACCTTTAGCAGTGTGGGCAGGTGCCAAATCCTGCTGGAAAATGAAATCAGCTTCTCCATAAAGCTTTCAGCAGAAGGAAGCATGAAGCGCTCTAAAATGTCCTGGTAGATGGCTGCGTTGACACACCTGAGGATGCAGAAGGTCCTTCCAGCATCTTTACACCAGACAGATCAAAACATGAACACACGTTTAAACACTATTTCTATGAAACAGCCTACCAGTCACACTAAACACACAACACTTCCACCAGGAGATCAGTCTGGAGCCGTATAAAGATGCTTCCTTACAGGATCTTCCTCCTGAGGAAGACACACTGTCTTCTATGAAACTAGATGCACTATCGAAACAGTTTTGAGGTTAAGTCTCTGGAAAATATGATCTATGACATTTAAATATGTTTATTTTTTTTGTGTGTCTGATGTTAATGAGGGATTTGTGGACACATCAGTGTTTTCAGATTTGTGGAGTAAATATTTTTGACAATGAGGTAAAAAGATAAAATTGGGGTCAGATGGGCCGCCAGAATAGTGGCATGTTGTCACCAGTGTTATTATATTTAATGTAATGCTTATTATGATGAATGGGGTTACTGTTCAATAATACTATTAAAGATGCCCTAGAACTTTTTTTTTTAAAGATGTAATATAAGTCTAAGGTGTCCCCTGAACGTGTCTGTGAAGTTTCAGCTCAAAATACCCCATAGATTTTTTTTAATTCATTTTTTTAACTGCCTATTTTGGGGCATCATTATAAATGAGCCGTTTCAGGGCTACTGGCCCTTTAAATCTTGTGCTCCACGCCCACGGAGCTCGCGCTTGCCTTGAACAGTGCATAAACAAAGTTTACACAGCTAATGTAACCCTCAAATGGATCTTTACAAAGTGTTCGTCATGCATGCGTCGGATTATGTGAGTATTGTATACTATTATATTGTTTACATTTGATTCTGAATGAATTTGAGGCTGTGTAGAGGCAGAATTCAGGAGACAGAAACACAGATCAAGTCTATGAGATGTGGTCACACGTCTGGAAACAAACAGATGCAGGAATGAAAGTGTTCAGAAGCTCAGAATGAACTGAAACTCCCTTCATCATGTCAAAGATCACAGTGACGTTCAGCTCTGAGTTTGTTGTGAACATGAGCTGTGATGAAGATGATGATGATGAAGATCATCCTCTGGACACGGAGCCGTTGAGCTGCAGTGAATTAGGATCATCAGATCTGACCTTCATCTGTCACTCCTGCACATATTCACAGGCTAAATATATTGTTTTTTCACCATACAAATGCAGAAAACAAGAATGTCTTGTTATTGACTATCATAGCTGACTCATTGTGAGATTCTAGAAACATCTTGTGCCGTCTCTTTTCATCATGTGATCTTTCTCTGTAAGAGATGCAGGCCTCACGTCATAGTAATGAGTGACCTTATATTCCTTTTATGTACTTCAGTCACTGAACTGCTAGTTTCACTTCTTATATTCTAATTATATAATGCAACTCTGGACAATAAAGTCTCAGCTTTCAAACTGTGTAGATTTTAAAGAAACTCAAACAATAAAAACCATTTTGTGGCTCTTTAATGTGTCGTGACAGATCGCTTTAGCATCTCAGCTCAAGCGGCTCGTGAACCGATCATCTCTTCCTATTAGTTCATTTATAGCATCAAATAAACATGAATGAACATCAGAAGGAATGCTGTTTCAAACGTGGAAAGACGTCAATACACACCATTTTTCAAGTTTAAGTCCACCGAGGTTAATCTTCTAACTCCTGACTGCTTTGTCGGACAAAATGGCGGATTCGGCGTTATGATTGGTTAGATCGCTTGTCAATCAAACTGCCGGCGAAGGGTCAATTCTTCTCTGCTGCATTAGTACATGACACAAACCCTATCAGCCTGTCTGTTCCATCTTCCATCTTGTGAGACAGCACGGCCCCCACCCCATACAGAGGCATCACATCACAAGCCAAGATGAGGGGTTTGGTAGGATCATAGTGCACTAATAATGCAGAGGACTGGAGAAGCTTTTTTGACAAAGGCTTCTTCCTGCTCACAGCCCCACATCCATTTTGTCTCCTTTCTCAACAGCTTCTTGAATTGCCTGCACTTTTTCTGCAACCGGCTGGACACCTTCAGCACTGATTCTGTGACCCAGGAACTCACACTTGTTCCTCTTCAGCCTCAATCGACTTCTCTTTAGTCTACTCAGAACTTCCTCCAGTTTTCTTAGATGTTCCTCTTCACTGGCCCCTGTGACTAACATGTCATCCAAGTAAACTGTGACATGTTTCATGTTCTGCAGGATTCCCTCCATGGTGCTTTGGAAAATGGCTAGACTCGCGTATGTGTTTAGTCGCGTATGTGTGTTATCAGGCCCATATTTCTTGGCACTCTCATCCAGCATAATTTGCTGATATGCATGGCTCATGTCCAGTTTGGAGAATTGTTGGCCTCCAGCTAGCTGAGCGAACAAATCTTCCACTTTAGGAATAGGATACTGTTCCACACTAGATGCTCTGTTTACCGTTGGTTTGTAACCTCCACATATCCGAATAGAGCCATCTGGTTTCTTAACAGGTACTATGAGAGCTTCCCACTCTGCAAACTACACTGGTTCAATGATTTTCTCCTCCACCAGTCTCTGGAGCTCAGCCTCCACCAAGTGGAATACGTCTTGGCTTATAGAATCGTGGTTGGGCCTCTGGGCTGACATGAATCTTAGCTGTGGTGCCTCTAAGCTGCCCCAGCTCTTCTTTAAACACTTCTGCATGTCTGTCTAGCACGTCTGCTAACTTAAGTCCTGGCACTGCTGTTACTTGATTCACCAGCTCTGGCAGCAACCCTAAGTCTTTAGCCAGCTTCTCCCCAACCAATTAGGCCCCTTATAACTTACATTTTTGATTTCCCCTGTTCCTTTAGTCTGGCCTAGCACCTCTATCTTTTCACCCGTGTACATCTTCAATTTCAAACTGCAAGGTTTCCATTCTGGCATGTCAGTTTATTTCCACAACTTAGAATATTGCTCTTTGCTAATGATTGTCACTCCACAACCGGTGTCGACTTCAAACTCCACTTCCATGCCATTCACCTTCTGTGTGATAGGAGCCACTTTGGGTTGGACTTAGGATACAGTGTATATTGTGTTAAAGGAACACTCCACTTTTTTTGAAAATAGGCTCATTTTCCAACTCCCCTAGAGTTAAACATTTGAGTTTTACCGTTTACGTCTCTATGGTTGCAAGGCACGTTCCCTGTGCAAGCAGGGGCTCACGGGCGCTGCGTAATATCATTGCACTGCTGCAGCCATGGAACGGCAGCAAAGTTCCTTGTGGTCACACTCCCAACTAACATTATACTTCACTGCAAGCTTCATCTGCCAGTTTATGCCTCACTCTTCTTAGCTCTGCTGCCACCATGAACCGCCAACAAATCCACATTGAATTTTGCTACATTCATTGTGGGACATTTAATGAAAATGCAATTGCAAGTTTCTTAACTGTGAGTGCAAATGCAATTAAGAAAAATAACATTTAAATGGTAATTTTGCTACAATTTTTGTTTGAATATTTTAAACCTATGCAATCATTTCTGTAATACATTTTCATTTTAATTTTGCAACTTATAGAGTTTTAAATATATGTTTAAATTGCATGTTAAAACTAGTGTAGGAAACAAATGTAAATGATAACAAATGTAAAATAAATGAAAATGTAAATTATATTATTGAATTTGAATAATCATTTTGCTCCAAACATATAGTATGGAAAATGTCAATTTAAATGCAGAAATGCATTGCCATTTTGCATATTACATTTTAAATAGAATATTGCCACACGTGTGCTCCTCCTAGTGCAGTTCATCATCAATGAAGCTCCTCCCACTTCACTCACATCATCAGTGAAGCTCCTCCCACAGCAGTTCGTCAATAAATGCAGGAATATTCCCATCAGACGAGCATCAGGAAGAGCTGAAATCTGCAAAGACTGAGTTTATTAAAGAGGACAGTGAGATCATGAGTGATCCAGAACCCTGCAGAATGAAACACACTGAAGATACTGAAGAACAAAGAGGTTGGTGTTTATTCTTCATTCATTCATGATGCTGAACAACATTCATGTTTAAGCCTGTCGCGATAGTCGATATATGGACTCGACCTCGATCATCTTTAGTGACGCGATATATTGCCCATTATGTTTACACAAAAATAAATGTCACAGACATTTTGCCGATCGTTCTGCCTCTGTCATCTCGTCTGCTCTCCGAGGCGAAAGCGGCAGGCAGCTCCTAATTCGTTTTTACATTCCACTGCGCCGTTTTTCCATTGAAACGTGTTTGTCAAGTCACCTTTATTTATATAGCGCTTTTTTATAATGCAGATTGAGTCAAAGCAGCTTTACAAATGCGTGCATCCTTACTTTACTGAGAAAAGAAGGTCAGGGAAGAACCAAAATATCCATATAAGTGCCTTTTGTGTATTTGCAAATGTTCTACTTGTTATTTTTGCAGTTTTTGTTAGCAAAGGTTTATTATTTATTATTTATTCAACATTATTATTTTTTGACGCTTTAATTCCAGTATCTAAATATAAGTTCATTGTCATTTGTCATGTGCAGGCCTACTTGCATTATTATGCTGTTATTATATTATATTATATTATATTTTATTATATTAGGCTATATTATATGATATTATGCTGGAAAACACTTTGGTCAACAGCAGTTGTTTTAAATTTGCTCTAGAAATTAAATTTGTATTGTATTGTATTGTATTGTATATTCAGTGGCATAAAATGGTCTTAAAATGACAATAATATCGCAGATATTTCTGGGGCAATATATCGCACTACGAAAAGTAGTTATCGTGACAGGCTTATTCATGTTAGAAAGGTTAAAGCACATCTGCATATTTGGATTTGTCAAACTATGAAACTGAAAAATATGTAGTGCAAAAGAATTATAAAAACAACAGGTAACTGTCAGGATCCCAGTGTTTTGTAGGACTTTTATGTTGAAGTGTAATCTTGGTTTTCTTTGTTTCAATCTCTATTTCCTGTGTTTTGGTTTCTGTTTTGCCTGTACCTTGTGTGTCACTATAGTTACCCTCATTAGTTACTATGACATCATATCACCAACACCTGTCCCTTATCAGCCCATTGTTAACGTGTCTATTTAAACCTTTATGCTTCATTTCCCTGCAAACACGTCCAGTTGGGGCCCACATGGGCCTCGCTTGGGCTAGTTGGGCTTCGGTTGGGCATGGGCTCAGGGTGGGCTGTTGTTGTTGGGCCCCACATGGGCAGTAGATAGGCTAAAGGGCTCCATTCAAAATTGACTGTCAGACATGGATGCTATTTTTAACAATATAGACTCTGGGCTAGGTCCACTTTTTATACAAATTTTATTAGATTAGCTGCTGTCTGTAACATTTTTGTGTGTTTTAAGATTTACAAAAATTTTATAATGAAAATGTACAACATTCATTTTCAATCCATCCATCTAACAATCAATTTTCCTAACCGTGTTTTTGTCTTACCCCGAATCATTATACATTTATAATAAGTGTTTACATTAGGACTATTTCAGGCCGGTCAAGTAGGAATCGCTGCGGAGGAGCAAAGTCCCTGCGTGACTCGTCATAGACGTATCTCCGGCTGCAGTGTTCTTCCGCAAGAATAATTCTGTTTATTAATCGCTAGAGCGCCAAATTGGAGACTGCAGCTAAACAGTTGTCTTAAGAACGTTGTACGAGTTTCAAAAGACAAGTTTGTACGGTTTCCCCACAAAATGTTCAAACCGTAAGCAGTGCGCACTCTGTGCAGCGCACATCTGGAAAGCTCCACCCCCATCGCCGAGCGAAAGAATCTGCCCAGCAACAACTTTGCCGCCTTTCAGTAGTCTGCTGTCCGTTAAGGATCCTCGAGTTCACCGGTGTCGTCGTGTGGACAAAAGGCAGGTAAGAGTATAATAAACTTGGGGATGATTTTACCACATGATGTTAACCTAAAGCTTTTTTGTAAAGTATTAGTTTCGAGGAAAGCTTTTAGCAAATGTTTGTGCATTAGCAGATGTAGCTTAAACTTGGTTAAAGCGTTGAACAGACGACTTTAAGTTAAGTCAGTAACGTTAGCATTTGAGCTTGTTTTGAGTGGTTGACTTAAATATATTGTTTAGAACTATTTGGTTACAGTAAACTTCTTAGCAAGGCAGTCGAACAAGTATTGGCAAGCTGTTAAAAAGACTGTAAATTTCAGCCGCTTTTACCAGCTCGTGGAATTTTAATATTTGTACTTGTTGCATTTACAGTTAAAGCAAAAACACTGATGAAAGTCCATGTGAATGTCAGCAAAGTTTTATCGGCCAGGGTGTCGTGCCAATTAAGGCACATATCCCCGCCAGGATTTGCATCCCCTGGCCGCGGGAGCGTTGCGAGCACTCTGCTGCACTTCGAGACACGGCAGGTGAAAACATCGGTTTTTTCATGCAGTGATCAATTTTTAGATTTTGGGCCAGTTTGCTCCCTTAACATTTAAGCTTTAATGTCAAAAATAAAAAAAATGTCAACATTACATATTAAGGTGGTTATTTCATTATATTTTGTCAACTTGTGCCTTTATTTCTACCGTAAATCACCAAACCTTAACAGGGTTTTCCTGCGTTTATTTTTAGCGGCTGCCAAAACTAATTTTTGTCCCGCCAAAGCCTGGTTTTGATCAGTTATTGTGATCTATGACTGATGTAGATGACTGCTGCGCTTGTGATAGAGCGCATGTTAACTGAGTGACAGAGAGAACGAGCAGAGAGCCCCTCCCCCGCCCCTCTCTCTGTCTTCAAAATAAGCACTGTCTTAACTCTCTCATATTTCACATATTAATCAAAATCAAAAGGTCAGAAGACCCAATCCATTTTGCACATGGCGCATTCGGACACTTTTGTGGGTGTGCACTCAAAAATGTTGACTCTTCTCTAACAAGAGAAGTAGTTATCTTCTATTGCTATTAAAAGTTTTTTCATTTATTTCAATGTGTTTTAAATATTATACACTTACTGATAATAATTAATTTAATATATATATTTTGTTTGTAGGTTGTGGGTGTCATTAGAAATGTAAAATTTGCTCTGAATGAAACTAATTGCCACTATGTCTCCCACAGCAACGTATGAAATTGCCTGCACAAAATTAGTCGAATATGAACACAGATGTACGAACCGAGTCCGATTCTACAGAGAATATGGGAAGGGGGAAGCGCAGAAAGAGGTGAGGCTATTTGAATTACTACTACTAAATGGATGGTGAAAAATTTCCCAATGATACAGGAAGGACATGTTTTGTGGGAGTTTTGTTAAGTGTATTTGGCTCAAAGCTGTCAAAACGAGGGAGGTAGACAACAGATATATGATTAAGAAATAAATAATATTAAATGTAATGTAATGTCAGTTAATAAAAATAACAATCGCATGTTTTGGGGGATAAGAGATGTATACAAATGGATGTGTGCATGCCTGAAGGGAGCATAGGGTGTTGGAACAGATGTTAAGGATCAATGTGAGGGTCTCTCTGGTATCTAGAGTGTAGATACCAGAGATGTATATATTTTTTAACCAACTGTTTTTAAAACACTTAAACTCATTGATTGTGCTTGTATATTATAGATTTCTAGGCGAGTGATTTTGTCCAGTGAGGATGAGCCCCATCAGGCCTACACCTCCATCCACCCTCAGGTCATCACCTCCACTATAAAAAAAAGAAAATGTAAGTCAACTTGACATTATTTGTTTTCTGGAGAAAACTATTCTGTACCAAATCTTTTGTAGTTGAGCCAATTCAACATTTAATGTCTATTGGATACAGAAGTACTTAAGAATTTAAATTATATATATATATATATATATATAAGATTTTTTTGTTGTACAAGATTTTTACAGTGTGGATTTTTGCTGAACCAACACAACAAAATTATTCTTTTTTTTTTTTTTTTTTTTTTTTACAGCGCACCGGCTGCATCCACCCTCTGATCTGTGCCGGCTCCATCCACCGGCTCCATCCACCCTCAGATCTCTGCTGACACCTCCACGCCCTCCATCCAACTGGCAGTACAACTTTGTGGGCCGAAACGGGAAGAGAGAGTTCAAGGCCTTAAAACTGTATGAAGTAATGATAGGTGTGCATGTAGATAATGTTTTAAGTTGTACTGATACTAGAAAGCTGTCACAAGACCCCAAAGTTATAAACATTATTTACTGCCTATGTTTACTTGCACCCAAATAATCCATTTGTAATCGGATTGACGGCTCAATCAAATTGAAAGACGTTCATGTAAACACCTTAATCGATCCGACTGAGCTTGATGCGAATGAAATTTAGATCGGATTGAAAGGGTGGTTTATTCCTTTTCTAATCCAATCCAACAGCAAAAAATGACCATGTAAACGCTTGAATCCGACTACTATCTCATTCGTTCTCAGAAGATCTGGGGCACATGCGCAGTGCAATGTTGACACACATTACGCAGTGCACAAAGTACGTTCACGTTTTGAGTTGAAAAGATGCCAACAGGCAGTGACGTAGTTGTATCCCTTCATCATAATATTGGAAATATTTCCGTTTAAAAACAAGAAGGGGAGCCAGTGGATATCATAAAAGAAGCAACGTGCAAACTTTGCGCAAGAGTTATTGCTGGTGAAAAAGTCACAGAAAGTGAAATTAAAAAGTGACGGAGCTGTCTGACGCTGCATTAACGGAGCATATTCTCTCAGAGATGAATTTCAATATAATATGCTGGTAACGGTATATAAAAAAATAATTTATTCCATTATTTATCTGGTGGCTGTACATATAGGCAAGTGGAACAAGTGAGAATAATAGAGAATACGGATCTTTGAGTTCTGGGTAACTTCTTTGTTTATTCGCCAGTTTATTTGTCTATTATTATTTTGTGTTAAACAGTTTTTTTTTTTTTTTTTTTTTTAGTCGGTGCTTGAAGTAACGCTGCACTTAATTTTCATTGATGACTGCAGTGTTAGGAAATAGTATTATAGCCTACACTCTAAATAATTTTAATTATAGGCTATAATTCATTGTAATAATAGACCTAAAAAAAAAATTAAATCATTTTTAAAGATAGCTAAAAGCCTAATCTTTTATTATCCTCACAGCACATATAATATTAATTTAATAAAAGAAGCTGAACCTAATAGTTATAATAAGACTAGAAGAATGTAACACGCCTACATTAATTGGAAATACTAAATCCTCTTAATATTGCCAAGATTTGAAGCTGTTGACAATATCTCCCGCTATCGTCGATACATGATAATCGTCTGTTGACGCAACCTGGGTTACCGCATGTGTGACTGATATGACGTCACGCACGCACAGTGCGTGCAAACGTTTTAATCATAATGTATATAAAACACATATAAATGGATAGTTGAATCAGATTACAATGTTTAGAGTACATGTAAACAGATCTGCAATCAGATTCAATTCATTCGGATTGGTGAAAATTGGAGCATGTAAACGTAGCCACTGTGTATGGAGTTGCAAGTAAGTTGCCTAACTTGTGTGTTTAAGAGTATGTGTGTAGTTCTAATAATAATCTTATTGATTTATATAGCACTTTTCTTTACATAGGCTACGTTCACACTGCAGGCTGAAACGACCCAATTCCGATTTTTTGCCCCTATGCGACCTGTATCTGATCTTTTCATGACAGTCTGAACGACACAGATCCGATCTTTTCAAATGTGACCCAGGCCACTTGGGTATGTGGTCCTGAATCCGATACGTATCCAATCTTTTGAAATGCGACCTCCGTCTGAACGGCCAGACCACATGTATCTGACCCGTACGTCATTGATATGCTACAAATGTCATAATTGTGCGTTGAAGTAGGCGGGAACGAGAAGATAAACAACAACCATGGCGGACGATGCTGCTGAGACCAGTCAATGGAAGGGAAGCTAGGTCACAGATTTAATTAATATTTGGGGTGACAGCTTTATTCAGGCCAAACTCGAGGGCTCTTATCGGAACCGGGCGGTTTACGAAAACATTTCCAGCAAAATGGCCGAGCGTGGTTACAGACGATCCTGGCTCCAATGCCAGCGACAAATAAAAAGCCTCCGAGCCAAATAAAGGAGGGTTAAAGCCTGGAACAAACAAGGTGGCCGTCTACTTCCACAAACAACGAGTGACGTCGTTGACCGTTGCGTACTCTTCTGCGCATGCGGGTCACTTTTGGGTCATTTAACGTTCACACAGGAGATAACAAAAAGTCGCATTTAATTGAAAATGTGAACGGCCTTGCAAAAAAATCGAATTTTTCAAAAAATCGGAATTGAGCATTAAGCCCTTCAGTGTGAACGTAGCCATAGTTGTCTTTACAGTCCTGGCTGAGAGCTGTGGTGGCACATATAAAGTAAGTGACTGTTATATTTGTTTCTTGCAGGAGGCTTAAAGAAAAGCACCATGACCAGCCAAATCATCTGTAAAGATGTAGAGAAGGCAGTCTCCAAGTGGCTCATGGGTGCTAGGGCCTGGGGGGGGGTAATAGACAGGCCACGACAGGCAACCCCTCAAGGACTTCAGGCTTCGGGTTCATTTGAGGTGGAAAGTAGCTAATCCTGTCTCTAACAGTGAGGGAACACTGAGCAAAAGTTTTCTTAATGAGAGTTTTCTTAATGTTTTTGTTAATTTTACTTAAATAAAAAGGTAATTAATTGTATTACTGGTCTTGTTATTATTGTAGCTCATTTAACCCAAGATGTTTGGGTCTCAAGGACCCGTTTTAAAGGTTGCTAAAAGAAAAATATGCTATTTATTATTTTTTTCTAACACAAACTCATTGGCCGTCTGTGTGCAGGAGTGTTGTCTTTCTGCACCTGCTATTCCCACACAAAGTTACAAAATTGTTACATTTCAAGCATTTTCACCTATTCTGATTAAGTTCTAAGAAATAATCTCTAATAATGATATAATCTTTTCTATGTTTTTTTAATTTTTTTATTGAATTTCCTTGGTTTCTCACAAAAAACAAACAATCATAAATGCGATCTCACAGGGGTAAATGGCTAAAGTAAACTGTCAAGTATTTTTTACATGAATTGTTATGGCTGTATTGATTTAAAAGCCTAATAATATGGTGGGTCCACCAGACCCAGTAAAATTAGCTGTGTAAAAAAAATATGAACATGGGTTACAGAACTGTATGGGCTGACTGTAAAATAAGATGAATTTGTTAGCCCATAATAATGGTTATTACCCTTATGGGTAGAATAGCAGGGGCCCATGTGCAGCCCACATGGGGCCCAGGTAAGTGTGGGCCCCAGATGGGAGAAACCTGGGTTGCCCGTGTGGGTTTTAGCTAGGGCCCATGTGAAGCCCAACTTCAGCCCATCTGGGCTTGCCCACATGGGGCCACCATGGAACCCCCGGACAAAACTAACTGGGCCCCATCTGGGCAGCCCAGATGGGGCCCACTCACCAGCCCATATCCAACCCTTATGGGCCCCACATGGGTGTGTTGGCAGGGTTTGTTGTTTGTTGGTCGTTGCGTTTGTGAGTGTGTTCTTGCCGTTGCTCTCGTTTGCTGTCTGTGAATTATGGATTACCTTTTGTTATTAAACGTTGGTGCTTGCATTTGGATTCTCACTCTGTTTCATGCCTGCGCAATCGTAACAGAACGACCACCCCAACCATGAATCCAGCAGCACAAATTTTGTGTCTCCGTCAAGGAGATTTGTCTATTGAGGATTACGTGAGGGACTTTGTAGAGGTGGCTCACTTGACTCGTATGGACAATTTATGCTTAATGATATTCTTTCAAGGGTTATCTGAGCCACTCAAATCTCTGGTGCCATTGCATCACCGTAGCTGGACTCTTGAATATTATATTGACTTGGCATTACAGTTGAACGGCTCGGCATTTACTGTCGAGGTCGTGGAAGAGCAACGTCACGCCTCCGCTGATCGCCCAGAGTCACGTCACGTCTCCGCTGATCGCCCAGAGTCACGTCACGTCTCTGCTGATCGCCCAGAGTCACGTCACGTCTCCGCTGATCGCCCAGACCAACGTCACGTCTCTGCTGATCGCCCAGAGTCACGTCACGTCTCCGCTGATCGCCCAGACCAACGTCACGTCTCCGCTGATCGGCCAGAGTCACGTCACGTCTCCGCTGATCGGCCAGAGTCACGTCACGTCTCCGCTGATCGCCCAGAGTCACGTCACGTCTCCGCTGATCGCCCAGACCAACGTCGCGTCTCCGCTGATCGCCCAGACCAACGGCACGTCTCCGCTGATCGCCCAGAGTCACGTCACGCCTCCGCTGATCGCCCAGAGTCACGTCACGTCCCCGTTGTTGTTCCAGAGCAGCCCTCTCTCCTTGTCAGTTCTGTCATGGCCAAAAGGGCTGTTTTTACCTTTTATGTCTTGGCTGTCATGCGTGTGTGGAGGATGTACTCGAGCTCTATGGACGCACTCAAGTCCAAGTCCTCCGGTCGCTACGCGCTCAAGTCCAAGTCCGCCGGTCGCTACGCACTCAAGTCCAAGTCCTCCGGTCGCTACGCACTCAAGTCCAAGTCCTCCGGTCGCTACGCACTCAAGTCCAAGTCCTCCGGTCGCTACGCACTCAAGTCCAAGTCCTCCGGTCGCTACGCACTCAAGTCCAAGTCCTCCGGTCGCTACGCACTCAAGTCCAAGTCCTCCGGTCGCTACGCACTCAAGTCCAAGTCCTCCGGTCGCTACGCACTCAAGTCCAAGTCCGCCGGTCGCTACGCACTCAAGTCCAAGTCCTCCGGTCGCTACGCACTCAAGTCCAAGTCCTCCGGTCGCTACGCACTCAAGTCCAAGTCCTCCGGTCGCTACGCACTCAAGTCCAAGTCCTCCGGTCGCTACGCACTCAAGTCCAAGTCCTCCGGTCGCTACGCACTCAAGTCCAAGTCCTCCGGTCGCTACGCGCTCAAGTCCAAGTCCTCCGTCGCTACGCGCTCAAGTCCAAGTCCGCCGGTCGCTACGCACTCAAGTCCAAGTCCTCCGGTCGCTACGCGCTCAAGTCCAAGTCCTCCGGTCGCTACGCGCTCAAGTCCAAGTCCTCCGGTCGCTACGCGCTCAAGTCCAAGTCCGCCGGTCGCTACGCGCTCAAGTCCAAGTCCTCCGGTCGCTACGCGCTCAAGTCCAAGTCCTCCGGTCGCTACGCACTCAAGTCCAAGTCTGCCGGTCGCTACGCACTCAGGTCCAAGTCCGCCGGTCGCTACGCACTCAGGTCCAAGTCCGCCGGTCGCTACGCACTCAAGTCCAAGTCTGCCGGTCGCTACGCACTCAGGTCCAAGTCCGCCGGTCGCTACGCACTCAGGTCCAAGTCTGCCGGTCGCTACGCACTCAGGTCCAAGTCCGCCGGTCGCTACGCACTCAGGTCCAAGTCTGCCGGTCGCTACGCACTCAAGTCCAAGTCTGCCGGTCGCTACGCACTCAGGTCCAAGTCCGCCGGTCGCTACGCACCACCACCTGTCCCTTATCAGCCCATTGTTAACGTGTCTATTTAAACCTTTATGCTTCATTTGTTGTTTGTTGGTCGTTGCGTTTGTGAGTGTGTTCTTGCCGTTGCTCTCGTTTGCTGTCTGTGAATTATGGATTACCTTTTGTTATTAAACGTTGGTGCTTGCATTTGGATTCTCACTCTGTTTCATGCCTGCGCAATCGTAACAGAACGACCACCCCAACCATGAATCCAGCAGCACAAATTTTGTGTCTCCGTCAAGGAGATTTGTCTATTGAGGATTACGTGAGGGACTTTGTAGAGGTGGCTCACTTGACTCGTATGGACAATTTATGCTTAATGATATTCTTTCAAGGGTTATCTGAGCTACTCAAATCTCTGGTGCCATTGCATCACCGTAGCTGGACTCTTGAATATTATATTGACTTGGCATTACAGTTGAACGGCTCGGCATTTACTGTCGGGGTCGTGGAAGAGCAACGTCACGCCTCCGCTGATCGCCCAGAGTCACGTCACGTCTCCGCTGATCGCCCAGAGTCACGTCACGTCTCCGCTGATCGGCCAGAGTCACGTCACGTCTCCGCTGATCGGCCAGAGTCACGTCACGTCTCCGCTGATCGCCCAGAGTCACGTCACGTCTCCGCTGATCGCCCAGAGTCACGTCACGTCTCCGCTGATCGCCCAGAGTCACGTCACGTCTCTGCTGATCGCCTAGAGTCACGTCACGTCTCCGCTGATCGCCCAGACCAACGTCACGTCTCTGCTGATCGCCCAGAGTCACGTCACGTCTCCGCTGATCGCCCAGACCAACGTCACGTCTCCGCTGATCGCCCAGAGCAACGTCACGCCTCCGCTGATCGGCCAGAGTCACGTCACGTCTCCGCTGATCGCCCAGAGTCACGTCACGTCTCCGCTGATCGCCCAGACCAACGTCGCGTCTCCGCTGATCGCCCAGACCAACGGCACGTCTCCGCTGATCGCCCAGAGTCACGTCACGTCTCCGCTGATCGCCCAGACCAACGTCACGTCTCTGCTGATCGCCCAGAGTCACGTCACGTCTCCGCTGATCGCCCAGACCAACGTCACGTCTCCGCTGATCGCCCAGAGCAACGTCACGCCTCCGCTGATCGGCCAGAGTCACGTCACGTCTCCGCTGATCGCCCAGAGTCACGTCACGTCTCCGCTGATCGCCCAGACCAACGTCGCGTCTCCGCTGATCGCCCAGACCAACGGCACGTCTCCGCTGATCGCCCAGAGTCACGTCACGCCTCCGCTGATCGCCCAGAGTCACGTCACGTCCCCGTTGTTGTTCCAGAGCAGCCCTCTCTCCTTGTCAGTTCTGTCATGGCCAAAAGGGCTGTTTTTACCTTTTATGTCTTGGCTGTCATGCGTGTGTGGAGGATGTACTCGAGCTCTATGGACGCACTCAAGTCCAAGTCCTCCGGTCGCTACGCGCTCAAGTCCAAGTCCTCCGGTCGCTACGCACTCAAGTCCAAGTCCTCCGGTCGCTACGCACTCAGGTCCAGGCCCGCCGGTCGCTACGCACTCAAGTCCAAGTCCGCCGGTCGCTACGCACTCAAGTCCAAGTCCGCCGGTCGCTACGCACTCAGGTCCAAGTCCGCCGGTCGCTACGCACTCAGGTCCAAGTCCGCCGGTCGCTACGCACTCAGGTCCAAGTCCGCCGGTCGCTACGCACTCAGGTCCAAGTCCGCCGGTCGCTACGCACTCAAGTCCAGGCCCGCCGGTCGCTACGCACTCAAGTCCAAGTCCGCCGGTCGCTACGCACTCAGGTCCAGGCCCGCCGGTCGCTACGCACTCAAGTCCAAGCCCGCCGGTCGCTACGCACTCAAGTCCAAGTCCGCCGGTCGCTACGCACTCAAGTCCAGGCCCGCCGGTCGCTACGCACTCAGGTCCAAGTCCGCCGGTCGCTACGCACTCAGGTCCAAGTCCGCCGGTCGCTACGCACTCAGGTCCAGGCCCGCCGGTCGCTACGCACTCAGGTCCAAGTCTGCCGGTCGCTACGCACTCAGGTCCAAGTCCGCCGGTCGCTACGCACTCAGGTCCAAGTCCGCCGGTCGCTACGCACTCAAGTCCAGGCCCGCCGGTCGCTACGCACTCAAGTCCAAGTCCGCCGGTCGCTACGCACTCAGGTCCAGGCCCGCCGGTCGCTACGCACTCAAGTCCAAGTCCGCCGGTCGCTACGCACTCAAGTCCAAGTCAGCCGGTCGCTACGCACTCAGGTCCAAGTCCGCCGGTCGCTACGCACTCAGGTCCAAGTCCGCCGGTCGCTACGCACTCAGGTCCAAGTCCGCCGGTCGCTACGCACTCAGGTCCAAGTCCGCCGGTCGCTACGCACTCAAGTCCAGGCCCGCCGGTCGCTACGCACTCAAGTCCAAGTCCGCCGGTCGCTACGCACTCAGGTCCAGGCCCGCCGGTCGCTACGCACTCAAGTCCAAGTCCGCCGGTCGCTACGCACTCAAGTCCAAGTCCGCCGGTCGCTACGCACTCAAGTCCAAGTCCGCCGGTCGCTACGCACTCAGGTCCAAGTCCGCCGGTCGCTACGCACTCAAGTCCAGGCCCGCCGGTCGCTACGCACTCAAGTCCAAGTCGGCCGGTCGCTACGCACTCAGGTCCAAGTCCGCCGGTCGCTACGCACTCAGGTCCAGGCCCGCCGGTCGCTACGCACTCAGGTCCAAGTCTGCCGGTCGCTACGCACTCAGGTCCAGGCCCGCCGGTCGCTACGCACTCAAGTCCAAGTCCGCCGGTCGCTACGCACTCAAGTCCAAGTCCGCCGGTCGCTACGCACTCAAGTCCAAGTCAGCCGGTCGCTACGCACTCAGGTCCAAGTCCGCCGGTCGCTACGCACTCAAGTCCAAGTCCGCCGGTCGCTACGCACTCAGGTCCAAGTCCGCCGGTCGCTACGCACTCAGGTCCAAGTCCGCCGGTCGCTACGCACTCAAGTCCAGGCCCGCCGGTCGCTACGCACTCAAGTCCAAGTCCGCCGGTCGCTACGCACTCAGGTCCAAGTCTGCCGGTCGCTACGCACTCAGGTCCAAGTCTGCCGGTCGCTACGCACTCAGGTCCAAGTCTGCCGGTCGCTACGCACTCAGGTCCAAGTCCGCCGGTCGCTACGCACTCAGGTCCAAGTCCGCCGGTCGCTACGCACTCAGGTCCAGGCCCGCCGGTCGCTACGCACTCAAGTCCAAGTCCGCCGGTCGCTACGCACTCAGGTCCAAGTCTGCCGGTCGCTACGCACTCAGGTCCAAGTCTGCCGGTCGCTACGCACTCAGGTCCAAGTCTGCCGGTCGCTACGCACTCAAGTCCAAGTCCGCCGGTCGCTACGCACTCAAGTCCAAGTCAGCCGGTCGCTACGCACTCAGGTCCAAGTCCGCCGGTCGCTACGCACTCAAGTCCAAGTCCGCCGGTCGCTACGCACTCAGGTCCAAGTCCGCCGGTCGCTACGCACTCAGGTCCAAGTCCGCCGGTCGCTACGCACTCAAGTCCAGGCCCGCCGGTCGCTACGCACTCAAGTCCAAGTCCGCCGGTCGCTACGCACTCAGGTCCAAGTCTGCCGGTCGCTACGCACTCAGGTCCAAGTCTGCCGGTCGCTACGCACTCAGGTCCAAGTCTGCCGGTCGCTACGCACTCAGGTCCAAGTCCGCCGGTCGCTACGCACTCAAGTCCAAGTCCGCCGGTCGCTACGCACTCAGGTCCAGGCCCGCCGGTCGCTACGCACTCAGGTCCAAGTCTGCCGGTCGCTACGCACTCAGGTCCAAGTCCGCCGGTCGCTACGCACTCAGGTCCAAGTCCGCCGGTCGCTACGCACTCAGGTCCAAGTCCGCCGGTCGCTACGCACTCAGGTCCAAGTCCGCCGGTCGCTACGCACTCAGGTCCAAGTCCGCCGGTCGCTACGCACTCAAGTCCAAGTCCGCCGGTCGCTACGCACTCAGGTCCAGGCCCGCCGGTCGCTACGCACTCAAGTCCAAGTCCGCCGGTCGCTACGCACTCAAGTCCAAGTCCGCCGGTCGCTACGCACTCAAGTCCAAGTCCGCCGGTCGCTACGCACTCAGGTCCAAGTCCGCCGGTCGCTACGCACTCAAGTCCAGGCCCGCCGGTCGCTACGCACTCAAGTCCAAGTCTGCCGGTCGCTACGCACTCAGGTCCAAGTCCGCCGGTCGCTACGCACTCAAGTCCAAGTCCGCCGGTCGGTCCGGTCTGCGCCATCTTGGCCGCCTACTCAGCTGGCGCCGCTCAGGCCACTTTTACTGCCTGTTTTGTTTCGGGTTCCTTTAACACTTGTGTTTCTAGTCCTTCCTCAACTCCATGGTCCAGGCCCTCCATCCCTCCTGTCCCTTATCAGCCCAACGTGTCTATTTAAACCTTTATGCTTCATTTGTTGTGGGTTGGTCGTTGCATTTGTGAGTGTGTTCTTGCCGTTGCTCTCGTCTGCTGTCTGTGAATTACTCCTGTTTATGGATTACCTTTTGTTATTAAACGTTGGTGCTTGCATTTGGATTCTCACTCTGTTTCATGCCTGCGCAATCGTATCAGTAACACTTTACAATACATTAGTTAACACATTAAGTATTTTTTTTGTTAATGTTAGTTAAGAAATACAACTAAACATTGTTAGTTTCAGCTCAGGACCATTGAATAATAGTTACTTTTGATTTTAGTAATGTTATAAAACATTAACAAAGAAATTTACATTAACTAGGATTAAATAAATGCTTTTATGAGTATTATTCTTGGTCAGCTTGGTAATAATGAATTAACATGTTAATTCAACATGTTCATATATTTAAGTTTGAAAATAAATAGCCTATTAAAGGAGCCCTAGGACCAGTTTTTACAAGATGTAATATAAATCTAATGTGTCCCCTGAATGTGTCTGTGAAGTTTCAGCTCAAAATCTCAAAATACCCCATATTTGTTTTTTATTAATTTTTTTTAACTGCCTATTTTGAAGCATCATTAACAATGCAACGATTAAGCATGTGCGGCCCCTTTAAATCCTCTCTACTATTATGCAGTGCATTTACAAAGTTCACACAGCTAATATAACCCTCAAATGGATCTTTACCAAATGTTCATCATGCATAATGCATGCATGCATCGATTCCTGTGAGTATAGTATTTATTTGGATGTTTAAGTTTGATTCTGTATGAGTTTGAGGCTATGCTCTGTGGCTAACGGCTAATGCTACACTGTTGGAGAGATTTATAAAGAATGAAGTTTTGTTTATGAATTATACAGACTGCAAGTGTTTAAAAATGAAAATAGCGACGGCTCTTGTCTCCGTGAATACAGTAAGAAACGATGGTAAATTTAACCACATTTAACAGTACATTAGCAACATGCTAACGAAACATTTAGAAAGACAATTTACAAATATTACTGTAACGAGGTTAGTAGATGTGGGAAGAAGGAGGCGGGAACCGGCGAACGTTGAACCAAACTACGCACTCAGGTCCAAGTCCGCCGGTCGCTACGCACTCAGGTTCAAGTCTGCCGGTCACTACGCACTCAGGTCCAAGTCCGCCGGTCGCTACGCACTCAGGTCCAAGTCCACCGGTCGCTACGCACTCAGGTTCAAGTCCGCCGGTCGCTACGCACTCAGGTCCAAGTCCGCCGGTCGCTACGCACTCAAGTCCAGGCCCGCCGGTCGCTACGCACTCAGGTCCAAGTCCGCCGGTCGCTACGCACTCAGGTCCAAGTCCGCCGGTCGCTACGCACTCAGGTCCAAGTCTGCCGGTCGCTACGCACTCAGGTCCAAGTCCGCCGGTCGCTACGCACTCAGGTCCAAGTCTGCCGGTCGCTACGCACTCAGGTCCAAGTCCGCCGGTCGCTACGCACTCAGGTCCAAGTCCGCCGGTCGCTACGCACTCAGGTCCAAGTCCGCCGGTCGCTACGCACTCAGGTCCAAGTCCGCCGGTCGCTACGCACTCAGGTCCAAGTCCGCCGGTCGCTACGCACTCAAGTCCAGGCCCGCCGGTCGCTACGCACTCAAGTCCAAGTCCGCCGGTCGCTACGCACTCAGGTCCAGGCCCGCCGGTCGCTACGCACTCAAGTCCAAGTCCGCCGGTCGCTACGCACTCAAGTCCAAGTCCGCCGGTCGCTACGCACTCAAGTCCAAGTCCGCCGGTCGCTACGCACTCAGGTCCAAGTCCGCCGGTCGCTACGCACTCAAGTCCAGGCCCGCCGGTCGCTACGCACTCAAGTCCAAGTCTGCCGGTCGCTACGCACTCAGGTCCAAGTCCGCCGGTCGCTACGCACTCAAGTCCAAGTCCGCCGGTCGGTCCGGTCTGCGCCATCTTGGCCGCCTACTCAGCTGGCGCCGCTCAGGCCACTTTTACTGCCTGTTTTGTTTCGGGTTCCTTTAACACTTGTGTTTCTAGTCCTTCCTCAACTCCATGGTCCAGGCCCTCCATCCCTCCTGTCCCTTATCAGCCCAACGTGTCTATTTAAACCTTTATGCTTCATTTGTTGTGGGTTGGTCGTTGCATTTGTGAGTGTGTTCTTGCCGTTGCTCTCGTCTGCTGTCTGTGAATTACTCCTGTTTATGGATTACCTTTTGTTATTAAACGTTGGTGCTTGCATTTGGATTCTCACTCTGTTTCATGCCTGCGCAATCGTATCAGTAACACTTTACAATACATTAGTTAACACATTAAGTATTTTTTTTGTTAATGTTAGTTAAGAAATACAACTAAACATTGTTAGTTTCAGCTCAGGACCATTGAATAATAGTTACTTTTGATTTTAGTAATGTTATAAAACATTAACAAAGAAATTTACATTAACTAGGATTAAATAAATGCTTTTATGAGTATTATTCTTGGTCAGCTTGGTAATAATGAATTAACATGTTAATTCAACATGTTCATATATTTAAGTTTGAAAATAAATAGCCTATTAAAGGAGCCCTAGGACCAGTTTTTACAAGATGTAATATAAATCTAATGTGTCCCCTGAATGTGTCTGTGAAGTTTCAGCTCAAAATCTCAAAATACCCCATATTTGTTTTTTATTAATTTTTTTTAACTGCCTATTTTGAAGCATCATTAACAATGCAACGATTAAGCATGTGCGGCCCCTTTAAATCCTCTCTACTATTATGCAGTGCATTTACAAAGTTCACACAGCTAATATAACCCTCAAATGGATCTTTACCAAATGTTCATCATGCATAATGCATGCATGCATCGATTCCTGTGAGTATAGTATTTATTTGGATGTTTAAGTTTGATTCTGTATGAGTTTGAGGCTATGCTCTGTGGCTAACGGCTAATGCTACACTGTTGGAGAGATTTATAAAGAATGAAGTTGTGTTTATGAATTATACAGACTGCAAGTTTAAAAATGAAAATAGCGACGGCTCTTGTCTCCGTGAATACAGTAAGAAACGATGGTAAATTTAACCACATTTAACAGTACATTAGCAACATGCTAACGAAACATTTAGAAAGACAATTTACAAATATTACTGTAACAAGGTTAGTAGATGTGGGAAGAAGGAGGCGGGAACCGGCGAACGTTGAACCAAACTTTAATATAAAATAAACAAAGAACAAAAAAAAACTAATGCCGGCAGACCCTCGCAGACGTCTGCCGGCCACACAAACATAATAAAACACAACGTAAAGTCCAGGCCTGGTCCTCTCTCGTCCTTCACTGTAGTCGCTCCTCCTTTTATGCTCCCGGAGATCCTCCGTGAGGGAATCAAGGCCGGTGCGCCTCCCAGGTGATGCTCTTTATCACTTGCGTCACCGGCCTCGCGCCGTTCCCTCATGGCTCTCGCCCGCCCTGGTCGCCACAATTACTAAAAATATCATGATATCATGGATCATGTCAGTTATTATTGCTCCATCTGCCATTTTTCGCTATTGTTCTTGCTTGCTTACCTAGTCTGATGATTCAGCTGTGCACAGACGTTAATACTGGCTGCCCTTGTGTAATGCCTTGAACATGGGCTGGCATATGCAAATATTGGGGGCGTACATATTAATGATCCCGACTGTTACGTAACAGTCGGTGTTATGTTGAGATTCGCCTGTTTTTCTGAGGTCTTTTAAACAAATGAGATTTTTATAAGAAGGAGGAAACAATGGTGTTTGAGACTCACTGTGTCATTTCCATGTACTGAACTCTTTATATTCAACTATGCCGAGGTAAATTCAATTTTTAATTCGATGGCTCCTTTAAGTCTTTAAGTGTGAAGTATTTGGTGCTGTGATGAACAACATTGAGATTACAAAAAAAACTGAATGGCTGTTTGAAGCATTTGAAATACTGTTCAGTAGCTAAGCTGCTTTGTTTCTGGCATTTCTGGGGTAACCGCTTTGTTTCTGCTGTTCCATCAGCGCCCTCTGCTGTCACAGAGAAAATGTGCACTTTCATTCATACATCTAATAGTTCTCACTACAGAAACATTGGATTTGTCTGTAAAGTTTTAAAAACAATTGAAGTATCAGTGTACATCATACATAGAAAGATTCAAGGACACATAATTAATTTGTTATAAGTCATAAAAATTATTGTAATTTTTATAGCAGTTGTTTATTATATCTGGGCTCACTTATATCTCTATTCATTCTATATTTCTCTCTTTTAATTATTTTGATTTACTGGAAATGAAATTATAGTTTTTTTCTTTCATTTCAGACCTGATGGAAGTGAAGGAGGAGAGTGAAGAACTGGGTGAAGTGGAGGAGAAAAATCATGTCAAACCTGGAGAAAAACCTTTGAGTCGCTCATATTGTTCATTGATATTTTTAAAGAAAAAAGCCAAGAAATCTTTCACCTGCACTCAGTGTGGAAAGAGTTTCACAACAAAGCAAAGTCTTGATCGTCACACTAGGATCCACACTGGAGAGAAGCCGTTCACATGTGATCAATGCAGGAAGAGCTTCACATTCAAAAAGAATCTTGATGTTCACATGAGAGTTCACACCGGAGAGAAGCCATATGTATGCAATCAGTGTGGGAAGAGATTCAGCCGATCAGAAAACCTTGAAAGTCACATGAGGATCCACACCGGAGAGAAACCCTTCATGTGTGAACAGTGTGAAAAGAGATTCTCAATCAAACAGTCTCTTAAGATTCACATGAGAGTTCATACAGGAGAGAAACCGCATGTATGCCATCACTGTGGGAAGAGTTTCAGTCAATCATCAACCCTTAAGATTCACATGAGTATCCACACTGGAGAGAAGCCGTTCACATGTGATCAGTGTGGAAAGAGATTCACAATCAAACATAGTCTTGATCTTCACATGAGAGTTCATACTGGAGAAAAGCCATATGCATGCAGTCAATGTGGGAAGACCTTCGGCCGATCAGAAAACCTTGTAAGTCACATGAGAGTCCACACCGGAGAGAAGCCATTCACATGTGATCAATGCAGCAAAACATTTTTTAGGGCATCAAACCTGAAGGAACACCTGACAGTTCATACGAAGGAGAAGCCACATTCATGTTCTGTGTGTGGAAAGAGTTTTTCACTGCCGTGTAGTTTAAAGGAACATCAGAAAATACACACTGGTGTGAGAGAGTACATGTGCTTCGAGTGTGAGAAGATGTTTACTACAGCAAACAGTTTAAAACTGCATGAGAGGATTCACACTGGAGAAAAACTTTACAAGTGTTCACACTGTGACAAGAGATTCAGTCAGCCAGCAAATCTAAAAATACATGAGAGGATCCACACTGGAGAAAAACCTTACAAGTGTTCACACTGTGACAAGAGATTCAGTCGGTCAACACATCTGAAAATACATGAGAGGATCCACACTGGAGAAAACCTTTACAAGTGTTCACAATGTGACAAGAGATTTTGTCAGCCAGCAAATCTGAAAACACATGAGAGGATTCACACTGGAGAAAAACCTTATAAGTGTTTGTACTGCAATAAGAGATTCAGTCGGTCAACATATCTGAAAACACATGAGATGATCCACACTGGAGAGAAGCCGCACATGTGTGATCAGTGTGGAAAGAGTTTCACTATTAAAAGTCACCTGAAGATACACATGAAGATCCATGCAGTGGAGAAACCACATCACCACAGTCTGAAATCACTGTCATCTTTGTGTGCTGAACAACAACCCCATTTTACTTGCAGTGACTGGTGGGCATATCAATAGGACAAAATTCTCACAATGTATTCAGACACCCCTCGTTGTCTCATTTAAAGAAATAACCTTTTATGGTTAACTAGATCAAAAACTTTGGATGCATCAAGATATTTTCTAAAACTTTAGAAAGAATACTGGCAAGAGCTATGGGCCTATAATTATCTAAACTACCCACCATTCCAGCTTTGTCCTTAATAACTGGCACTAACAAAAAATGGTAACAAACCATGAATCACAAAACCAGTAAAACAGACAGCTAAAAGTGGGGCTAAACTTTTACTTTCATATTTAAAATGTTTAGCAGAGATATGGAGTAAGGAACCCCCCATCGGCCAAATAAACGGAATCCGACAGCCAGGGAGTAGGTTTAACGCGTGTATGTCTTTGCAGCGCCCCTTTGAAGTTCACTTAATTTTTAGAATTTGGTATCAATTTAACTGCTTGTTTAATCTGAATCCAATTTCAATGATTATTATTTATACATCGTGTTTCTAATTAAGGAATTAATCATTAGTTATGTATTAATTTAGATATTTGATTATTCTGGATATCCCATACTTCTAGTTATTCATTCATCAGGGACCCAATGTCGCTCAGGTTTGCGGTAAAGTCTGATCTTCATCAGAGGGTGTAATAAGTTGGTTAATACCTTTAGTCGGTTGCCTACTGCTCACTCATACAAAAAGTTAATTTAATTTAGCCACTTCCATACATCTTGCTAAATCAGTGGTAGACAGAAATCAAAAGGTCTTCAGATGAAATGCCTACTGCTCCTTGATTCATGCGCCATCAGTTTTACCCTGGACATTTATGGTAGCATTAGCCTTCCATAATCTACTGGTCATGATAACGATGGATGTGGATGAAGGCATTTTCAGCTCATACGCATTGATCCCACTCACTGCCAGTATAAAGCTTGGACGTGTCTGAAAAATTATTAATAAATCCACGATTGTGTTCATCAGAAAGATGAAAGTCATATACACCTAGGATGGCTTGAGGGTGTCGTCAGACAAGATGACTGCCACGCCAGAGCCTCCAGCTATCACAAACACTTTGCCAGAGCCTCCAGCCTTCACGGGTGCCTCACCAGAGTCTTCAACCATTATGGTTGTTGCACATGAGGATTTTAAGGCTTTCCGAAGCTCAAGAGGCTGGCTATAAGTCTGGAGGACACACCACTGACGACAATGAGAGCAGCTGGCATCTCAGCAGTATTGTCAAGTCTGGGGGTCTCTGAGAAGGCCCCAGTGTCCACTGTTCTCCCTGTTACAGCAGTGACCATCTGTAGTGTTTGGGCAGTGCACTACTCTTCAATTGATAAGTCAGCTCCAGAAACCTCTCCAACCTATGAGATTGTTCCAGAGCCTGCTCCAGCCCATGAGTTCGCTCCAGTTCTAGAACCCAGCCTCGTAACCTACAAACTTCCTGTCTGCCTTGATGGGACTAAGGAGGTTGTCCCTGAGTACCCCATGTGCCTTGATACGACCACAGAGGTTGTCCCTGAGCTCCCTGCCTGTTTGGACACAGTCCCTGAGGCCGACGTTAACCTCTCTATGCTCTATGTTTCAGTTCTACCTGATCAGCCGGGGTGGTCGTCTGCTCCGCCGTGGAGGTCTCCAAGCCTGTCTACTCAGCTGTGGTGGTCGTCTGCTTGTCCTTGGGGGACTTCAAACTTGTCTGTACTGCTGTGGTGGTAATCTGCTTCACCATGGGGGTCTTCAAGCCCATCTGCACTGCTATGAGGGTCTTCAAACTTATCTGCTTGGCCACCTGCATGACCTGCTCCGCCCTGGCCCCTGCCCAGCCTGCTCCGCCCTGGCTGCCTGCTTTGCCTTGGTAATCTGCCAGCCTGCTCCGCTCTGGCCACCTACATTGCCTGCTTCACCCTGGCCAACTGATCAGCCTGATTTTTCTCTGTCTGCATACCCTCTTCATGGACTTGCCTCTCCATCCCACACCCTGTTCTGCCTCTGCTCGGCCTCCTTCCTGGACTTTTCTAGCCATGTTAGGAGTCTCTGAAGGGAACTATGTTACAATCACCAAGTTCCAATGATTAACACCAGAGGGCACTCCATCACAGTCTGTTGTTACTCCCTCAAGGGCTTCATCTCCCATCATCCTCTGCCTGGTTTCATTATCACTGATTGCTGTCAGCTGTGTCCTGTTTTCACATTATCTCTATCTATAAAAGCCAGGATTCACTCACTCACTTTTTTGTTAGGTCTTGTACATGTTATACTCAACTCAAGTTTTATTTATAAAGCACTTTCTAGACCACAGAAAAAGTAGAAACCAAAGTGCAAATAACGTTTTAGCACACTCTGAAATACATGAAGTGTAGGAGAAGTTTTATAGACAGAGGAAGGTCATTCCAAAGCTATGGTGCAGCAACAGAAAAGGCTTGATCACCTTTGTGTTTTAAGTGAGATCGAGGAACCATCAGATGTAATTGATCATTTGAACACAAAGACTTATTGGATTTCTGAAAACTGATTAGATCAGAAATATACCGTGGTGCTAAACCATGCAAAGCTTTAAAAACATATAACAGTACTTGTCAAGTGTCAAGCTGCTATTCATAATGGTTAAGATGCTTGTACCAATTGTATTAACCACTTATTGACCTAGTGGGCTTCGTGCACGCAATTATTTTCTTTGAGCTGTGCAAGAGAGGCAGGCGTGAAACAATTCATTTATAGCCTGTTCTACTGTGTCTTGTGTTAGTATCTCTGCCTACTATTTGAATATTTGCTCATGTCTGGAACCCAGGCTGTTGGACTGTTAGCTGGTTTTAAAGTTTGATTGTTTTTAACTATGCTTGTGGATTAACATTTAATAAATACTGCACGTGGATCCTCAGCCTTCGTGTCTCAGAGCAGTGCGTAACAACTGTACTTTGGAATCTCAGATTGCAGTCTTGGAAGTATGACACATTTCACACACAAAGGATTCCAGTAATAGATTTTTTTCCTTGTCCTCTTTTAGTTTATCCAATCACAAGATTTATTCACAAGTTAACATGACCATTTGCCCATGTTCAGTATTGCAACATTGCTGCAGCAAAGCAAATAAACCAATGTAACTGATATTCTTTACCTCAGAATTCAGGTTTAAATTACAGCCCTCTGTTGAGTACCAGAATAAAATTGGGATGTCATTCCAATTTAGGTTTTATCTTTTGTTGCTTAGGCAAACAAGGAGATCTAACATGTCCCTGATAATCAATGTGGTTGTGTAATTCTCAAGCCTCACCGGATTTGTACGGTCTAACTCTGGGTACGCAGACCCTTTCTATAAATACATACTGTTTTCTAAATTTACAGTTTTTCTCTAAAGAAATATCACTCAAAGCATGAAAGAGAAATGGGCCCAACATCTCTACTTCCCTGTTTTGGATACTCTGTTGGGTGAGTGTCGGTCCTGGTTTTCCCACCCAGACCATGGAGATAGCAAAGAGAGTGGATGTAGTGCTAAAATGCTACCCAGAAGGTACACAGTGTCTTTTAAAGGGGTACTTCACCCCTGGAAGATGTGTATTTAAAATTGGTCATTTATGTAGTAGAAATATGAAATTATTTTTGAATTTGGAGCTTTCTAGACTGAGAAAAGGCAGAAAATTTATTTTTCACTAATGTGGATGAAAGACAACAACTCCCAGAATGCACTTGTTTTGCTGCCCTTGCGAGGCCACACCCAAACCACGCCTATCGGTTACATGCGGCATTACCAGGAAAATTCAAACAACTAGGCTTGCTTTGTTACATATTAATTCTATAAATCGTGAGTTCATACATTTATAGCGAAATGGTGCTAAATTGCTTTGTACCTGGATGTACACCCAAAACCAGGAAAGGACAAGTAAGTTTTCATCCGATTAAGTTAAAGATTTGGAGCGATGTAAACAGTGGCTACGGGCCATCAAACACCCGAAGTTTGGAGATGACACCGTTATAGAAAACCTAAAAAACAGAATCTGTAGTCTCCATTTCAAGTGCGAGGACTACGAACCAAATATCCTTGCAATGAAGAGAACCATTCTGAAGGACACCGCGATACCATCGATATTCACTTTCCCAGAGGACGAACAGCCTGGGCCATCTGGTACTAAACGTATTCGCTTAGAGGTAAGACTCGCTGATACTAGACTGATAACACAGTAGCCAGGGGCGTCGGACTGGGGGGGTAAAGGGTACCGAGTACCCAGGGCCCGAGGCAGGGGGGGGCCCTTAGAAGTCAGTTTTCTATACATACATATACATGCACTAACATTTGTATAGCATTTATTTACAAATAAAAAAGTTGCTGTGCAAAACTAAACTTGTAGTTAGGCACTGGTTTGGTATATAAAAAAGTCATTTTCATGCTGTGCAGGGCCCCACCAACCCTCTCGAATCAATGTAAATGGTACGACCCGCAGGTCAGGTGCTTCTGCGGTGATTCGTGAATCAGTTAATGAGACAGGAGCTGGAGTTAGCCGTGATATGAACTAGGAAGACAGGGGAAGAGTCATGTCTTTCCTTAAGAAAGGAAAATCAGGGGCTCAAAAACGAAAAGAAAAGAAGATTAAAGAGAGAAAGGCAAATGAGGGCAAGCAGTTGCTCACTCAGGTTTTTGAAAAGAAAGGTGAGCTACAAATGCATCATCGAGCATTGACATTGTTTTAACTTAAATATCTACTCCAGGTAGAATAGCATACATTTATGTTCGTACTCTATTTGAATAATATACCAATACTTTATAGTATCACACCCTACATAGCGAGCAAACAATATTTCTGAGTAAATAACGGAGTGAGAAGCAGACGGAGGCGGAGCCTGCGCAGCTTGTCTCCTTTTCTGCTGCAGTTCTCCCCAGAGTCAGAAGTTTACATGAAAACACTGTATATTTCCCTCCATTATCAAAATCTAACACACGCGAAAACACAGATCGTTAGCGCCTATTTTACCGCATTGTTATGCAAATTAGCTCGCGCACGCTCTTACATTAAGTACAGGATTGTTCTCAGTTTAATGCACATATTAATGATTGAAAATGACTTATTTTAAAACGTAATTCAAAGATTGAATGTCTAGTTTGGCGGTTAGTGTACCCTGTGATTCTATAGTCTGCATTTATTTTAAACAGACAAATAATCAGCAATTAACTTGTACTTAGCCTACACTTTAAAAAAGGTATTGTGACAATAAAGGATATTTTAGCAAGTTAGTAGTACTTTTGACAATGAAACAAAAATATATTAATCAGAGTGTGGCTTATTTTGTTTACATTTTAAGTGTTTTTATGATAAAAATGCAATACCCCACCCATTGGTATCACTATGGTATTTGGTACAGGGGCCCAGCAAGATGGTTTGTACCCAGGGCCCAAAATTTGGTGCTACGCCCCTGACAGTAGCCTATATGTAGTGCTGAAGGTAGCAGTAAAACTGCAAACTTAGCAAAGTAACGTTAGATAGACAATTACATATAAGTTGACTGTTATCAAAGTAAAGCCACTGTTCTGTAAAATTGAGTTAGTCTATTTATGCTAACGTTACCTGATGGATCCGAAATGGTCAATATTCATATTCATGCATTTTTATTAATATTTATTTTTAATCAATTATGGCTTATGATTTATAAGTTTTACTTTTGCTTTCATATATTTATGTACTCATACTTTATATATATTAATTCTTATCATATTTTCAAGTATTCACTGGTGATTGTACCCTTATGGTTATTTTATATTTAAGAGACTATACTTGTTATGTTCAGTTGTTCTTCAAGTGCTCCAGTGTGACAGGTCACGCTGACACGTTTGTGGTTAGGTATTGGACGCCTGCCAAGTATTGCAGAAGTGATGTTTTTCAGAATTATTGCTCATTTGAATCTGATCAAAATATGTCTGCTGATATTTGCAAAATTCCCTATAGGGGATAAAAACAACTGGACCAGTAGATGACGTAATGGGTGAAATTAACCTTTTCTTTTAGAACAAAACATCAATTTGAGTGGGATGTAAATTTCCCTATATGCTCATGGTATAAAGCTGACCAAGTCATTGATAATTCAGCTTTTTCCCTCCTTTGCTCTCCTTGACTTCTACTTCTTGTCTCTTATCTGCAAATGTCTTAATTATTGCTCTTTTTGATCTTCATCTATTAGATACAATACTCTGGATTTTACAGTACTCTAAATTTTATTATTAACTATTGACTAATACTTTATGATGGTTATTTTACCTTTTGGTTTTATCAAGTATTTTCATTATTGATTAAAGTTTGCGTGTGAGGCTAAATTTAATTGTAATGAATAAATAATTTTTCATCAACTTTATCTACTACCTGGATCTCATTTTCACAAGTTTTTGCATCATTACCACAAAAGCCTGTTGCTGTATTGGTTGAGATGACTGCAGAGACCGATACATTTGCGAGATGAACCATGTAGTGCAGACTATAACAAATAATGTTAATTACTGTAAGCTTAAAAATATAATTGACACCCACTTTTGATAAAATCTTTGATCTATATCCGTGAGTAACCTCAAACGCGCATATGTATGGGTGTGGTGAAAAAATGCGGAACTACCTGCTATTACTGGCTGTAGTTTTAAGCCTCTGGCCAAAAAAGCCAAAAATCGTCATTTTGCGTCATCGGAGGCTTTTTTTACAGAATAAAAATGCATACATCTCTCATCTCGGGCTGATATGAAGGGGGAAAGCACGGTAATTCGAAAATACTAGTGGTATTCTAATACAAAGCTTAATGCTAAATCCTGAAGTAACCCTTTAAATAAATAATCCTCTCTATCAACCCAAAATTGGCCTTTGCCGAGATGAATTTAATAAAGCTGAATTCACCTCACACATCTCCTGACTTCGTGAAGGAGGCACTCTCGACTTGATTTTATCCAAACTTCGAAAAACGTTTCAAGTTGGCACTGACATTACCGATTTTTTTTATTATTTATATTGGCTGCCAGGCCAAATCACGCATACAGTATGCTTTCTTTTGCTGAAATTAACAGTAGTTTGTGAACATATAGCCGCATTAATAAGTTAATTGAGCTGTTGTTGAGCGGCATGTTGGTTGAAACATGGTTATAGATGGTACGTAATCTATTTAAATACTTCAAGGAAAAACGTTATACGGAGATAGTTTTTGTTTATCTATTTTCTAGAAACCATCTTTATGAGCTTTATTGTATTCAGATTGTACAGTGAAGATAAAGACCGGAGCTGAAACACTTCCTAAAAACTCAGATAATAAAACACTTAATTGTTGCGATCACAACAAGTCGCTACAAATAAGGAGAAGACGAGCACATTCATCTTGCTATCTTTATTTTAAATTCATGGTTAAAATAAACCGGATTTTTGCCATATCCAACAAAGAGCTTCAAGCAGCCATCAGATCCAGAGCCGCCGCCCACACACCAGCAGGAATGATCCTCTTTTATAGAGAGCAATGAACACCATGATGCCGGTGCTCCCAATTATGCCGCTATCAGCCAGTCACCTGCAACAAATACAGACAACACACACACGAGAAACGGCCAGCAGGGCGTCACACTAATGCATTCAGTTTGTTTGAGTTTGTATTAATCCATCCAATCCAGCTTCACATTGAGCTGATGGATATATTCATGTAGGCTAGGCTACTGATGATTTTTAGCGACATTTAGGATAGTTTTTCAATTCTGCTTTCGCTTTTTCTGTTAATCGTAATATTTTATCGTATATCCTTATTTTGCAATAAAACTCCCTATTGATCCGGATTGTTATGATGGACAGAAATGCTCACCTGGAAACACTATACTGGGAGAAAGATGTGTGCTAGTGTAATGTAAAAAACTATAAGCTGACTACGCCACCTCCTTATTTAAGGCAGGAGATGCCCTCCACAAATCACAATACTGGATTCTAAACAGTAAACGTAGTTTGTCAAATATCACAATTTTATTATTCACAGATATCAAAAATTAAAAAAAAGAAAATAAAAACATTTTAATAAAATCCACAGAAGTAGAAAATAGGAGGGTCCGGCCTGCTCTTATGCACTGCCTGCGACCTGTAAGGGACAGAAAAAGAAAGCAGAGGAAAACCCACAGCATACACTACAAATGAGGAGTAACCTTTAAATCACAATTACAGTGCCACCCTTCTAGGTAATACACACCACACAGCAGTGCCACACCACACAAGTCACTTACACCAGGGGAGGTAAAGTGTCAATGCAGGCCCAGCCCTATACAAAGCCACTACACATTGTAACACCCAACAAAAGGAGAGCAATATCACACAAACAAAAGCAAATTAATTACAAACAATATTTCATATGATCAAATTAACATCAATAAAATGTCAGAAAATGAAAAAACACAAAAGAAAAACTTAAATATACAAGAAACAGTCTGACCCTTTAACAAAAAAATACAGGATACATACAGGAAACACAAGAAAAAGAAAACAAACAAAGAAAACATACTTTAGCAAAAGTACAACTGCAGCACAGTTACCCAATCACAGTATACTCACTACAAAAAAACAAAAACAAAACAAAAATACCTAGACACCACCACTACACACACATGCTTGTGTCTTCTCACCAATAGCAAAATTAGAGGTTTAGTCATAACCTTTTTACATTTCAAATTGTAATAACAGTGTCTGTGCCAAAATGATCTCAATATTTATTTTGTACACACTGCACCAAAATCATTACCTGGTTTGAGAGGACTATTTACATACACACACATCATGGTATGTAAGGTCTTTTTTTTTGAAAATATAAAAACTTCATTCAGGCATTAATTTATGTCCAAAAATAGCATATATGACCTCAGAATTACAGTAAAACTGAGGTGTCCTCATAAACCTAAGTGTCCTCATAATGCTGGTGAGTAACCTGTGTAGCGATATTAACTCAAAGGGGAAATATTAATAATTATTCATAACTTATTATGATTATTAATTATGATTAATTATGAATATTTGAACCAGTTAATCAGATTAACGTGATGTAGCTACATTAAAATGACAATCAATCAATCAATCAGTTTCATTCTGTGAACAGTCAGTATTGATTATTAATCAATTCTAATAGAAGGGTATTTTTCATGGCCATACAAAAATAATTATTTCTTAGCATTTACAGCACTTAGACCTGGTAGCAAAATCTAAATCATTTAAGAGGCAATTTATTAGCAGACAGGGAGTCAGAACCAAACATGTATTGTGCACAAGTTTTATTAACTAAAGCACAAACATAACTAAACTAACAAACACAGACATACACAAGTCACACATACATAGGTAAAATGAGCAATGATAGAGTTGAACCAGAAGTGGGACTGGAAATGGGGCTATGGAGAAGCCCAGATTTTATTACTTTTTGAATTTTGTAAATTCAATTCAGTTTGAAATCAAGCTTTCTTGTGCTGCATGGGAGCTACTGCAACAAAGTTACCCTATTGTAAAGACAGAAATATACAAAGTGAGCAAATATTTAAGTGAGATTATTGTAATGGTAATTGATCAATTACCATTCTGTTCATCATATAAAGCAGACATGTCTCTTTAGAAGACTTTAATTAAACTGCTCCATTCAAATTGATTACTGTCAATATTGTGCTTTATGAAGCTTGAAAATAATGATTGCCTTGACAAAATGGATGGATATAAAAATTGGATATTAAAATATCTATATGACAGTATACATTATGTGGTGGTTTTCCCCATGGTATTTTCAACCCGAATTTGTTGGGACATTTTTTTTTAAATTTGAATAAAATGAAAACTAAACGACTTTTAAATCACATGAGCCAATATTTTATTCACATTAGAACATAGATAACATAAATGTTTAAACTGACGAATTTTACAATTTCAAATTGTGTGCCTACTACAGGTTGCCAGTCTGATCTTCGTCAGAGGGTGTAATAAGTTGGCTAATACCTTTAGTCGGTTGCATACTGCTCACTCGAACAAAAGTGTATTTTAATTTACTTTTAACTTCCATTCACCTTGCTAAATCAGCAGTAAACAGAAATCAAAAGGTGTTCAGATGCCTACTGCTCCTTCATTCATGCGCTTTCAGTTTGCTCTACCCTGGACACAGATTTACGGTAGCATTAGCCTCCCATGATTTACTGGTAATGATGATTTCAGGTTGCATAGATAAGTGAGGGGAATTTGGGCAAGGGGGTGTTGATCTTCTCTCCAAATGAGTTTTATTGCTTTATGGCAGGGCACTTGATCTCATTTTTTGTCTTAGCAGGAAAATCAAATCTTACATCATTTAATGTTATTCTAAAACCTTTATATAACTTTCAGCATTCATAGTGCTTTCCAAAACATGCAAGCTGCCCATACCGTATGCACTTATGCACCCCCATACCATCAGAGATGCTGGCTTTTGAACCAAACACTGATAACACGCTGGAAGGTCTCCCTCCTCTTTAGCCCAGAGGACACAGCATCCATGATTTCTAACAAGAATGTCAAATTTGGACTCGTCTGACCATAGAACACTTTTCCACTTTGAAACAGTTCATTTTAAATGAGGCTTGGCCCACAGGACATGACTGTGCTTCTGGACCATGTTCACATATGGCTTCCTTTTGCATGATAGAGCTTTAGTTGGCATCTGCAGATGGCACGGCGGATTGTGTTTACCGAGAGTGGTTTAGTTGGCATCTGCAGATGGCACGGCGGATTGTGTTTACCGAGAGTGGTTTAGTTGGCATCTGCAGATGACACGGCGGATTGTGTTTACCGACAGTGGTTTAGTTGGCATCTGCAGATGGCACGGCGGATTGTGTTTACCGACAGTGGTTTAGTTGGCATCTGCAGATGGCACGGCGGATTGTGTTTACCGACAGTGGTTTAGTTGGCATCTGCAGATGGCACGGCGGATTGTGTTTACCGACAGTGGTTTAGTTGGCATCTGCAGATGGCACGGCGGATTGTGTTTACCGACAGTGGTTTAGTTGGCATCTGCAGATGGCACGGCGGATTGTGTTTACCGACAGTGGTTTAGTTGGCATCTGCAGATGGCACGGCGGATTGTGTTTACCGACAGTGGTTTAGTTGGCATCTGCAGATGGCACGGCGGATTGTGTTTACCGACAGTGGTTTAGTTGGCATCTGCAGATGGCACGGCGGATTGTGTTTACCGACAGTGGTTTAGTTGGCATCTGCAGATGGCACGGCGGATTGTGTTTACCGACAGTGGTTTAGTTGGCATCTGCAGATGGCACGGCGGATTGTGTTTACCGACAGTGGTTTAGTTGGCATCTGCAGATGGCACGGCGGATTGTGTTTACCGACAGTGGTTTAGTTGGCATCTGCAGATGGCACGGCGGATTGTGTTTACCGAGAGTGGTTTAGTTGGCATCTGCAGATGGCACGGCGGATTGTGTTTACCGAGAGTGGTTTAGTTGGCATCTGCAGATGACACGGCGGATTGTGTTTACCGACAGTGGTTTAGTTGGCATCTGCAGATGGCACGGCGGATTGTGTTTACCGACAGTGGTTTAGTTGGCATCTGCAGATGGCACGGCGGATTGTGTTTACCGACAGTGGTTTAGTTGGCATCTGCAGATGGCACGGCGGATTGTGTTTACCGACAGTGGTTTAGTTGGCATCTGCAGATGGCACGGCGGATTGTGTTTACCGACAGTGGTTTAGTTGGCATCTGCAGATGGCACGGCGGATTGTGTTTACCGACAGTGGTTTAGTTGGCATCTGCAGATGGCACGGCGGATTGTGTTTACCGACAGTGGTTTAGTTGGCATCTGCAGATGGCACGGCGGATTGTGTTTACCGACAGTGGTTTAGTTGGCATCTGCAGATGGCACGGCGGATTGTGTTTACCGACAGTGGTTTAGTTGGCATCTGCAGATGGCACGGCGGATTGTGTTTACCGACAGTGGTTTAGTTGGCATCTGCAGATGGCACGGCGGATTGTGTTTACCGACAGTGGTTTAGTTGGCATCTGCAGATGGCACGGCGGATTGTGTTTACCGACAGTGGTTTAGTTGGCATCTGCAGATGGCACGGCGGATTGTGTTTACCGACAGTAGTTTAGTTGGCATCTGCAGATGGCACGGCGGATTGTGTTTACCGACAGTGGTTACCGAAAGTATTCCTCGGCCCTTTAGTAATGCCATAAACACGATCATGCTGATGACTGATTCAGTGTGGTCTGAGGACCCAAAGACCACGGGCATCTAATAAAGGTCTTCAGCCTTGTCCCTTACGCACAAAGATTTCTCCAGTTTCTCTGAATCTTTTGATGATGTTATGCACTTCAGATGATGAGATTTGTAAAGCCTTTGCATTTTGACATTGAGGAGCACTGTTTTTAAAGTATTCCACAATCTTTTTATGCACTCTTTTACAGCTTTGCCCATCTTTACTTCTGAGAGACTCTGAGACCTGATATCAATTAACTTAATTAGTTTCTAGATGTTCTCCCAGCTAAATATTTTCAAAATGTCTTGCATTTTCTGCCATTTGTTGCCCCCGTCCCAACTTTTTTGAGACCTGTAGCAGGCATCAAATTTGAAATAAGCTCATTTAGTGGATAAAAGTGTACAATTTTTCAGTTTAAACATTTGTTATGTTATCTATGTTCTATTGTGAATAAAATATTGGGAATTAAATGATTTTGCATTCTCTCAGAAAAGTTCTGAGAGAACGCAATTAACTTTGCGTTTGCATGAAAAACTTTGCGTTTGCATGAAAATAACTTTTGACTGGTTCATTTCTTATGATTATGCCAATGTAGTTTACAAACATTATGATAAAAACAAAAAAACAAAACAAAACAAAAAAACACTTTGAATGAAATATAATATTTTTTATATTTACAGCTGTTTGGGGATTATTTTATGGCACCAAATCTCTGTTTTACTTTACAGTAGGCTACTGAAAGGCTAAATATTATAATGTCTTCTTCTAATTTATTACTTCAACAGTTAAACTAATCAAGTGCAAATTAAAAAAAAAAATGTGTATGTATATTACATGATAAAAATTTATATTTTAACCAGTTTTAAAGTTTTATTGCATTTTTGTTCCTGATGGGATCCACCCTTCTGATGGGATCAGTATAATGCAGATTTTTTTATACCATTTACCATACCATTTGCATTTTACATATGCTTCGCATTAATACACTCGTGTCCTATTGTTTTAAGACTGTAAAGTACGATGGTCTCTAGGAAGTGATTATTTAAAGACTTGAAAAATGTATGTGTTAGTGTTTACTAGATTTTGGGAGAAATATAACTTCATTATATTTCCTGCTAGTAATAATACAGTATGTATATATATATGGGTGTGTGTGTAAATGAGAGATTACAATCAAATAAGGTTTACTGAACAAACATTATTATGGTGGTCAGGTGCTACATGTAACAGGTAAAACGAGTAACTGCAGTAAGGAGGGGCATTTTATCACAAACAATTATACTGTAAGAAAAGCTGAACTCAACTGCTGCTCTTTTTTCCTACAAAATGCTCGACATAGGGTTAGGTTTCATATAATGTGCATTATATTTTGTGAATTAATAATGTTTTGTGCGGTGTTTGTTGTCTAAAAAGCATTGGAGTTGTGATCTGTCTGGAGATTATTACATTCACTTAAGATAGTAGAGGATCTTTCAACACCTACAGGTAAGAATGTCATGATTCTGACAAATGTTGTTGCAAATTTGAGTTAATTCTAATATTGTCTTAGTTTTTATCTCCATGTTTCTTTGATGTTTATGGAAAAGTTTCTGTTGTCATAGTCATATAACCTTCTTAGAGTTTTGTGTTCTTGGTCTTTCACACCAAACACAAAAGAAAAAAGAAAAAAGAAAAAAATTAAGTACAATTTATGAAAAACATTGAGATTAACTCCATAATTTATGTTTGTATTATTTAATGTACACTCTAAAGAAAAATGGTGCTATATAGCACCAAAAATGGTTCTTTGGCTCGTAATCATAGCGGAACCTTTTTTGGTGCTATATAGCACCTATCTTTAAAGGTGCTATATGGCACCTTGTCGTATGGTGCTATATAGAACCATAAGAGGTGCCATATAGTACCAGCAGTGGTTCTTTGGCTCGTTATGATAGGGGAACCTTTTCTGGTGCTATATAGCACCTATTCTTAAAGTTTTCTAGCACATTTGTCAAATTAGAGGTGCCATATATTGTTTTTTGAGCTAGCAGGGCCCGTTATCATGCCAGGTACTACTGTAGATGAGTCAATATGCTTCTAAATTACACTTTTATGAACGATAATTAATAATTTCTTACCAAATCATGACTTCAAAGATTCAAAATCATGTACTAAATGCTTACTGAAAAACAAAATACATTACACTTTCAAAACCTTTTAATTTATTTCTTTCAGCAGCAAATAAACTCACATTATACTCCCCTTTTATACACATACAAAATAATGCAACAAGCTTGAAATATGTACATTTTTGAAGACAATAGTCCTGTTTTTACATACTGAGTTATGCTCTGAAGTCCTGCAGTTTCTTTTTTGTCCTTCGGGATTTCAAAAAAAATATAGAAACTGGAACTTAAACCATAAGAAAGGGAGCAAGAGAGAGTATTGACTCCAAAAGTCTACTCACAGATTGAGTTGTACACTCATTTTACAGTGACAGGAAGTCCGACTGCATCCTTCAATTTCAAAACAACATACTTCAAAAAGGTCAGTGTCTTTTTCAGTCCTTTAGGGCACTCGATTGGATTCGATTCCAAACGCAAAAATATACACATAGGAGGAGGCCCAGTGCCATCAAGATGTCCTCACTCTACTCTGTGATTAACTGGCCATCCAACGTGAACAAAATGTGGTCATACTGCATGAGATGATCCTCCTGCAGGCTTTAGGCACTATCTTAGGTGTTGGGATGACAGGAGGGCTGGTCTGAGCATGGCCCTGGAGAAGAGGGGATAATAGCATTAACCATCTTCACATATTTATTTGAAAGGCAAACCTTATAAGCTAAATTATAACAAAATGTGCAATAAGTGTCGTGCTTTGATTAGATTGTGCTTCACACACTGTAGTCAACTGTTCATGGCTCACCTCAATGTCAAACAGCAACCCCAGGTCCACCTTGAACAGTGCAGGCAAGAGGAGAACAGCTGCTTCCAACTGTAGGCCTTTAAACAAAATAACATCATCAGGTTAACATAACATGGGGGATGCTTTTACCCAATACTTTTTTGTTTTGCTTTTTAAACATTCATTACTGTGTGTAAAGCCCAAAGTATACTTCGTATTTTATGCGTATGCTTTTTCTGAACTCAAAACAAATTAAGATCTTTTTGATGAAGTCTGAGAGGTTTCTGTTCCTCCAATGATGAGGGTGAGAAATTAATGACAGAATTTTCATTTTTGGGTAAACTAATCCTTTAAAGGTGATTACCCTTGCACAAATCAAAGCAATTCTCAAACAACACAACTGGATATTCATACAACTTCACATTTGTATGCGAGACATACACTAGAGCTGCAGGATTCTGGATGAAATGAGAATCATGATTTTTGGTTTCAAATAGAGATCGCAATTCTCCCACGATTCTAAATAGACAACTAAAAATAACATTTATTTTACTAGTTCTAGCAAAACATTAATAGCTGGACTCTAATTGCCGGAAAATGTTTAATTTGAATGAATTATTTTTAAAAAATGGTTTTGAATATATTAATGGCTCATTAATAAATACTTGTTTCACTACTGGATGAATCAGGGTTTAACCTTATCCAATCTATTGAATGAATGATTCAATGACAATGTCACTGGTTGCCACCTAGTGGCTTAACAAGGTAATTTATATACAACAGTTATTTGAAGCACCATGTTAGTTTCGATTTTCTCTATTTTGATCTATCTGATGTCCAGTGTTTATATCCTAACTGTAAACTTTTGTCTTATTACTTATGTGATAATTTTAATATTTGTGAAAGAAATCAAATAACCAAATCCTTGAATAACTACAGTGTGGTTCAAAACTGCTGTTTCTGGATCAGTGGCAGCATGACCACCGAATGTTCCGGTAGGATTTTTGTCAAAGGTTTAACAGACGCAGAAGCGAATCATTGTCATTAATAAAGTAGGATCGCGTGGGTGTTTGAATCAGAGATTGCGACCTTTCTACGATAAATTGTGCAGCTCTAACATATACATACAAAGTAAATCAAAGGGGTTTCGGACAAGCCAGGTTGATGATGTATGTCATACCTAGAAGCAGGGCACAAGCTGATGTAACTGAAGTAAGTTGATTCAAAACTTTAACTCCCTCAATGTCAGCAGATGGTTCAAGAAGTTCTCCCCCTCCTTCCAAATAATGAACATCGCCATGGTGAGCTGCTCCTCAATCATCTGTCTGGTTATCCTAATAGTAAACATAAAAAAAAAACAAATTCGGTCACCTTTTGCTAGCATAACTACAAAATACACAAATTTAGACTTATTTTTCTGAAAATAAACCAAAATAGAATATTCTTACGTTCAACTCAGAAAGTACTCCTTGATGAGGTCTTCAGGACTTTCTCTCAGGTGAATGTTTTCAGCCTGTGATAAAGCAATTGTGATTAATTTTCTTAATTAAAAAAAAAAGCACAATAATCTGTAATAGGAAATCAAATTTTTGCAGATATGCAATAGCAAAGGACAAGAAAAAGAAAATAATTCATATTAATGACTGGCCAAATTTGCAATTAATATATTTATGGACAATACCAGCAACACTTGTGGCATTGAGGGATCAAATAAATAAATAAATAAATAAATAAATAAAAAGGAGCTAAAAAAAAAAAAATCAATTCTTTATTTTTCCAATGCGTTTCAGCGCACAGGCCTTCGTCAGTGCTAAAATACTACAGATTTGCAATTAAGAAATGCATCTGAATCAGTCATTGGTTTCATTTAAAATTATGAATTTATAATACATAATTATAAGTCTGAAAATAAGACATGCATCAATTAATAAATTAGCTTTACACCTGAATATATTTAATCATTCTTGATTAAAGGGATATTTCACGAAAAATGAAAGCTAGCTGTTAATTTACTTACCATCAGGCCATCCAAGTTGACTTTTTTTCTTCAGTAGAACAGTAAAGATTTTTAGCTGGAACTGTGATTAATTTAATGTCAATGGCTACTGTCAAAAAAAAAAAAATTAATACAAAACAACAAGAAAAAAAGTCGCCTGCATTTGAGATGGCATAAGAGGGAGTTGATGAATGTTTTGGAATGGATAATTCTTAGTCTAAAGTTTGTTAATGAGGATGACATTCAAGTCAATAGACAGCATTAGATGGATTTTATTCAAACATGTCCAACATTGGTAATTCATATTATCTATTAACAATTATAGCCGTTTTTATAGAAATTACTTACCATGTAAAGTTATTGCAAAACGTCCTTAGTCGTCAAACATTGAGGAGCTTTAGATCCTAAAAGGGGGAGGGGAATCAGTGTTTATAAATGGAAAAAAAAAAAAAAAAAACTTGTTTGCTGCAGTACAAGTAATTAATTAGTAGTGTAAATACTCAGCCATTTCATTCTACTAAAAAAAACACCTCGCGCTAGTCAAATGAAGTAACGTTAAGCCTTAAATATGTCTTTACTCACACTTTCTTCGTCATTTTGGTCGAACAAATCAGAGCTAACGTGAAAAAGACAAATAAAAGAACTGACAAACATTACTTTAAAAACCTAAACTCAATAATTGTAATGCGAGGATCCCCTCAGCCTCGACTCGAGCGTCTCTCCCGCTCCCCACGCACTTCCTGCCCGCATCATTTCAAATAGCACGCGCTGCTTACACGGTAAAGGAGACGTTTCTTTTAAAAATTATTTAGAGACATATTTACATGGTCCAAACACTACAACAATACATTTCTATTGAATAAAACGAGTAATGCAACATCTTGTATAGAATAGAAATATTCAATTAGCGCTAACCTTTATAACGTTACTGCAGGCCGCGAAAATTCAAAAATTCGGTTAGTTACGATTTCGTTAGTATTCATGTTCACAAACAACGCTAATTAACTCTAAACCGCTAAAACACATGTTCAACCTTTGCATTTTCGAGTATATTAATTAAAACATTTCCAACCTACCTTATTTCATCCGAGTCCAGGGGAAAGAAAATGGCGGCCGAGCAGAAAACTCCAGAAAGTCTCGTGAGTCATGACGTCAGAAAAAAAAACCATCTGTCACGGGGTCCTTAAAGAGAAATTATCCTTTGGCTGAAAGTGAGATATTTGAGCAGTTGAGTGTAGCCTACTATAATATTGAGAGCAATTCGCAGAAAGACTAGTAATCAGACTCAAATAGTTATAGCAATCCAACTTACACCCATATTCACTAACAGTGTAGAGGGGCTTGGGGACAAAAAGGTTGAGAACCAGGTTATGTTTAGAAAATACACTGTAATTTAAAGTTGTTTTTAATCCTTTCCCCAACTAAACTAAGAGAATAAGAGAGTTAGAGAACCTTAAAGAACTATACAGAGGCTTAACAGGTTCTTTGTATGGCAGTGGTGCTATATAGCACCTTAACCACAGCAAGGAACCGCTGAAGAACCACTGAAGAACCGCTGAAGAACCATACAGGTGCTTTACTGGTTCTTTATAAGGTAGCGGTGCTATATAGCACCTTAACCACCCAAAAGAACCGCTGAAGAACCGCTGAAGAACCATTTTTTTTTAGAGTGTATTACTAGGTGATTCAATGAGGAGATCCAGGTCAGCTGATTAAATTGTTTTTATTTTATTAATAATAAATTATTAAACAATAAATTATAAAAATATTGGCTTGGAATAATCTAATATCTGACTATAATCTAGACCGACTTTAAAGGGATTAATCATAGTTTAAAGGCAGAGATATCAGATATATGTTATGCCACACAAGTGTGTAAAAACTAGTTTTAAAATAAATAAATGTTGTAGTCCTAAAATAAACTGGCAATATTTGTCAGAGTACTTTGTAAACATTGCCACGGTATGGTAACACCAGTTATACTGCATACACACACACACACACACACACACACACACCTACACACCTACACACACACTATGTTCTCTAGTACAGTGGCAAGAAAAAATATGTGAACCTTTTGGACTTGGTTGGTTTTCTGCATTAATTTGTCATAAAATTGTCGTCTGATCTTCATCAAAGTCACAAGTATAGACGAAAACCAATGTGACACACAGACAATAATTTTCAGTGTTTCAGTTATGTAACAAAAGTGACACCATGATTCAGCGGGCCATTTATAAAAGACTTGAAGTGGCGCAACACACAGACCGACCGGTGTATGATATCAAAGACTTACAGTGATAATGATGGGTTACGCTTACCAATTTCTTGTTATTCACTTGGACATCGATGTCCTCATTTTAAGACACAATTTTTTTATTTTCTTTTTTACGTTTTCTGTTCTGCGCCCCAGACAGCTTCCCTCCTCTGTCCATTTTGGACATGTGACTGTCCATAACAGAGCAACGGCTCTTGTCGAAATGGTGAGCAGTTGATAGCACCATATATAATAAAAATATATATATTTTTTACTAATTTAATTAAAATGCTAAACAAACATTATTTTTCAACAAACAACATTTTTACATTTATTTTTAAAGGTGCCCTAGAATGTCTTTTTAAAAGATGTAATATAAGTCTAAGGTGTCCCCTGAATGTGTCTGTGAAGTTTCAGCTCAAAATACCCCATAGATTTTTTATTATTCATTTTTTTAACTGCCTATTTTAGGGCATCATTAACTATGCACCGATATATAGGTTGCGGCCCCTTTAAATCTTGTGCTCCACGCCCACGGAGATCGTGCTTGCCTTAAACAGTGCATAAACAAAGTTCACACAGCTAATATAACCCTCAAAATGGATCTTTACAAAGTGTTCGTCATGCATACTGCATGCATGCGTCAGATCATGTGAGTATAGTATTCATTTAATGTTTACATTTGATTCTGAATGAGTTTGAGGCTATGCTCCGTGGCTAAAGCTAACATTACACACTGTTGGAGAGATTTATAAAGAATGAAGTTGTTTATGAATTATACAGACTGCAAGTGTTTAAAAATGAAAATAGCGACAGCTCTTGTCTCCGTGAATACAGTAAGAAACGATGGTAACTTTAACCACATTTAACAGTACATTAGCAACATGCTAACGAAACATTTAGAAAGACAATTTACAAATATCACTAAAAATATCATGATATCATGGATCATGTCAGTTATTATTGCTCCATCTGCCATTTTTCGCTGTTGTCCTTGCTTGCTTACCTAGTCTGATGATTCAGCTGTGCACAGATCCAGACGTTAATACTGGCTGCCCTTGTCTAATGCCTTGAACATGGGCTGACATATGCAAATATTGGGGGCGTACACTCTAAACCCGGATTTTGTGTTAATGAAACATTTTAAGTGGTCATTACTGATTCGTTGTTGTTTTTGAAAAAGCATAGTCATAACTAAATCAAATTAGTTGTTTGTTTGCACTAATCAGATTTAATATTGAGCGCACTGATCATGTTAAGCTGTGATAACTCGGAATGTTATGCTTTTGCGAGGGAGGGAGGGGCCTATTGAAACAGGTGACTGACAGAGAGAGGAGCGCGCTGTTTGAAAAGTCTGCTCTTCCTGCTGATGCTGCATGCTAAACATGGATTTTTGAAAGAAACATTAAACGGTGAGTGTATTAATCTTATATTTCTGACAAAAGTGATTACCCCAAAACCGGGCCGATGTTAGTTGAACGCTAAAAATGTAGTGTTAATGTGCCGGTCGACATTTTTTTTTTTTCCCCTTCAGTTCACAGATTAGCTTACGTTAACATTTAAATTTGCTGTTTCTGTCAGGTCACAGTTTATAACGTTAGCCAGTGTGTTTCTGTATGTTCACAGTTTGCATTTCATTGTTTTTTTCTGTCTGTTCATATCAGCATGTGTGAATGTATGTACACATGCTTGTGGCTAACATTAGCATAGCCTATGTCTCTTTGGTGTATTATGGTAACGGTTGAAAAATTTGCTTTTTAAGGTCCATAAGCCAGATGGTGGATCGCTGTCCTGCTATTTTTACAGGAGATCAGGTATGTTCAAGAGTGCTATTACTGATCTATCTTTCTATTATTATTTGATGTCATTGTTCAGTGTTATTTACACACCCTCATGCTTTCCCAGAAGTATATGACTTTCTTCAGATGGACACAAACAAATATTTGTAGAAAATATTTAATCTCTGAGTCCATATAATGCAAGTATACAGGACCCCCTAAATTGACACTTTAAAAATCACACAAAGCGAACACTATAATCCACACAAGCACAGTTGATGAATCAATGTCTTGGTTTGTATGAATTACCATTGTGTTCACTTTGTGTGGTTTTTGAAGCATCAACTACAGTGCTGTACACTTGTATTATACACAAGCTCACAGAAATGACTTATGAAAATCTTTCTTAGTGTTCATCCAAAGAAAGACAGAAATTCATTAACACCTGGGACAGTATAATGGTGTGTAAATGAGCAAATTTTCATGTTTGGGTGAAGTATCCCTTCATCTTTTCTCACATACAACATGGGTACCTTAAACCACAGTATAATTTAGTTTTTAAATGTACTGCTCTGTATTTTTTTTATATTTTGCAGGTGTTTGTGGAGTTGAACAGGATTGTGGGAAATAACCTTAAGCAGGAATTCTCTGAAATCATTGATCAACACAGATATCTAATTGATATCTTTCGATCTAAGAGAGGGAATGCTGGACAGCTGTTGACCCAAACCAGGGTTAGTCCATATCCATTATACTCTTGGAGTGTTTTTTTACAGTAATGAAAACGTCACAATAAGTGATACAATCAGAATTGTGCTTTGTTGGTTCAGATATCTTGTAGATAATTTCTTGTTATTCTAGCTATGTAACTTTGTGTTTTTACTACCCAATAGACTCAAGAACCAACTTATATTATGTCACTGGTGCTCAGAGGACTCCCGATTGTCTTTGGTGACAACCTCACGAACTTCTTCAAAGCATGCTTTGTAAGTAACTTATTTTCTTAAAGGACCATGACAACATAATTATTTTATTAATTGATAGTCCTTGTGTTTGATGAAATGTATGCATAGAGCTAAAGGGTTAGTTCACCCAAAAATGAAATTTCTGTCATTAATTACTCACCCAAACCCGCAAGAAAACCCTCTTCAGAACACACATTAAGATATTTTTGATGAAATCTGAGGGTTTGTGAACTGCACGTTGGCAGCAACGTCATTGCATTGCAGAAAAGGTACTAAAGACATTGTTACAATAGTCCACGTGACAGTGGTTCAACCTTAATGTTATTAAGCAACAAGAATACTTTTTATGCTCCAAAACAAAAATAATGACACTATTCAACAATTTCTTCTCTATCCTGTCAGTTTCCTATGCTGTTGATGTAGGAAACACATTGCAGCACTTCCGTGTTTACATCAGAACGCTGACTCGGTACACATGAGCATCGCAATGCATGCGTGTGGTGCTGACACAGGAGCTGGCCAATGAGTCAGCGTTCTGACGTTGAACCTGGAAGCACTGTGTTCACTATGTCAACTGCGCAGGAGACTGAAATAGAAGAGAAGAAATTGTTGAATAAAGTTATTTTTGTTTTGTTTGTGCACAAAAAAGTATTCTCGTCTCTTCATAACATTAAGGTTGAACCGCTGCAGTCATGTTGACTATTTTAACGATGTCTTTAGTACCTTTCTGGACGTCAAGTTGCAATGACTTAGCTACCTATGTGTGGATCAGAAACACTTGTATTTCATCAAAAATATCTTAATTTGTGTTCTGAAGATGAACGACAGGTGTGGAACGACATGAGGGTGAGTAATAAATGACATTTTGACAGGAATTACATTTTTGGGTGAACTAACCCTTTTAAATCACTGAAACTTAGTAGCAAACGGTCTTTCTAATCTATTTCTATATTCATATTCTGCTACTATTTATCTATAGACATATTCTGCAACCACTTCACACTTTCCCTCATGTGTCTGTCTCATTAAAAGACTATATTGTTTAACATTATTGATGGTTATGTAATGAGAAATGTCATGAATGTTCTCTGTTGTTAGGACTCCGATGGTGATCACATATTTTGCCACCTTGACTTTGGGATCCTCTTTGTTGAGCATGAAGGTGCTGTGCTCCCATCTTCCCTTCATCTCAATCCAGCTTCAATTAAGATCATCATTGAGGGAGAAGTTGTAATGGAAGGTATTAAAGACTTGCCAAAAGATGTGTGCATTCTCTTTGGACTTGCATATGCACTGTATCTCAACTACCCCAAATCAACGAAGAACACATTCCAGTTGACCCAACAAGTACTTCTCATATTGGGCCACAGTGAACTAAAACCCAGCTTGCAAACATTAAAAAAAAACCAACAAAACTTACAATTTGATATTCACAAAGGAATTATAAGAAGTTACCATGACTGTTTTTTGTTCTCAAGAAAGGTGAAGATTCTTGTTCAGATTGTCCAGTCACTGCAGTAAGTGCTCTAAAGTTTACCAGTGTTCTGCGCTAAAAATGTACTGTATGTTTAAAACAGCATATTGTTGCTCTATTGATATGAGAAAAGTTGTCAACAGTTGGAGTATGTGTGCTCATGCGGGAGTGTGTGCGTGTGTGGTCTTTATTTAATTTTTAATTTATTCATGTTAATGCTTGTCTGCATATTGTTGAATACTGTTCATTTTCCTCCTCTAAAAAATGTACAATTGTTAAGCAAAAAGATTTGCTAATGCAATTTTTTTTTACTTGTCTTTTTGGTTGACAAATTGAAGTGTTTCCTTTTTTGTTTTTTGTTAATAAAAAAAAAAAACATTGAAATGTTGTTTTCTTAAATTTATTTTTTTTTTGTATTAATTTGTAGTATCATTTATTAATTTATAATACATTACTTAAATATAACATTTATTTGTACTTAAAATCATTTGTTTAACTTAATAGTTATTTTATATAATGTATACTCAAAAACATTAATAATGTGAACTAATGAATTTCAGTAAAGACTACTAATGTAAACTTGATTTGTCTACTGCACCACTTAAGATTTTATGTTAATACAACTTAACCTGTTTAGTTTCATCTTGTGTAAAAACTAAAACAGATTAGTGCAACAGGTTTCCACGCAATTTTCTAGTAAAGTCAACTAATTCGGGTTAAGAGTGTACATATTAATGATCACGACTGTTACGTAACAGTCGGTGTTATGTTGAGATTCGCCTCTTCTTCGGAGGTCTTTTAAACAAATGAGATTTATATAAGAAGGAGGAAACAATGGAGTTTGAGACTCACTGTATGTCATTTCCATGTACTGAACTCTTGTTATTCAACTATGCCAAGATAAATTCAATTTTTAATTTTTCGTTTTATTCAAAAAGATTTTCAAATACGTTTTGGCACAATGGCGTCCCCCTCCGTGCGGCACCCCTATGCACTGCATATACTGCATACCCCAGTTTTTGCGCCACTGGGGACATTAGGGAAACATTGCCACTGTCTGCCTTGGTCTTCTACACTTTCGGCTCTTCCACATTCTCTGATGCACAGCTCACCCTGGCCTGCAATTTTTCTGTTTCCTTTTCATTGCTTGGCCAGCCATTTTCCTGCAGATCGAAAACACAGTCTGTGATGCTTTTTCGGCTCAGCACAGCCTCGTTTACAGTGAGCTGTAAGGTGTGTGCCATACAGCCCATGCTTGCAAGCCCACATTCCTCCATCGCCATATTGCGTGCATCATCTCTGACCACAACATGCACTCTGTCTTCTCTTATATTCCTCTGTTTGAACATGGTTTCAAAATCTCGGTATATCATTGTCCCTGTATGTGATCTGGAGCACTCCTGTGCATCCACCAAGTCCTTTTGCATGTTAAAATATTCATCAAACCTCTGAGAATTAAAGCTAAGCATACTGACCGGGTTAACATCAGATGTCCAAATGTCCATGGTGAAACTCATGCTAAGTCCACTCTTCTCGATCAAATTATGAATGTGTGTGGCGACCAAATCGTACAAGGCAGGGAGGGAAACACCAGAGAAGAAGCTGCGGCTCAGAAGGGTGTAATGTGGCTCCAAATGCTGTACTAACCTGGTCAAAAAGGACTAAAAATTGCATTACTTTGTCGTTTATGGCTTTAGCCTTTTCTCTATCTCTGGAAAACTTTTTACAATTTTCAAATGCTCGCTGAACGGGGACATCAACGCTCCGTGTTTTAGGCTTAGTGCTGGTAGCTGCTGCTGCTGCTTTATATTTTTTTAATTCAGTTTTGTTGTGATGACAACCTTTCAAGTAAGATATAAGATTTGTTGTGTTAAAACTGGCATTGTCATCCACTGCCACACAGGAAAAACTTACAGACTGAACAAGACATGTTCGCAGATGACAGCGTAATGAGCTTTAGTTTTAAAGCTGCAGTCGCTTACGCTCGGAAAGCGGATGAATCTCGGATAAATCAGACTGGTTGATTGATTTACCAACAAGTGGACTTTATTGGATCTAGTTATCAGATTTAATTTTTTTTTTTAAAGCAATAAAAATTACGTCATTTTCACCCATATTGCCTGATAATTTATTTGTCTGATAAATATTGTGCATCACTAATAAAAAGCCTTAAATAATGTATAGTCAGCGGTACAATTTAAGTTTTTTATACAATCCTGATTAAATTTGAGAGTAAAATGTGGGACATAGGAGGAAGGTTTATAATCACATTTGTTCCATGGTTTCAGTGGAAGTTCAAACAGTCCTGTTCTTAATTTCAATTACATACTAATAATTAAAATGGTCTGCTTATGTTTGTCTGTGAAACAATCTATATTTTGTTCAATTCGTATCTTGGCCACCTCTAATAAGGATAATGATCTCAACATATATCTTATTCTGTCTCTTTCAGAGATGTCAGCAAGATGCTTCAGTCCAGATCCAGTAATCCGGATTCTTCTGATGGGCAGAAAGGGTTCTGGGAAAAGCTCATCTGGAAACACAATACTGGGAGAAAAGAGATTTAAAGTACACAAACAGAAAAAGAAGCATGAGTCTGAAGTGTGTGAGGGTAAAACTCAGATCGGAGATAAACAGGTTCATGTGATTGACTGTCCAGATCTACTGGATCCAGATCTGAATAAAGAGAAGCTGGAGATGATGAAAGAGCAGCTGGTCTCTAGATGTCAAGCAGGTCTCAGTTCAGTTCTGCTCACCGTTCCTCTAGAGAAACCTGTGGAAAATGAGGAAGAGATCCTGGATTTCATTAAGTGGTTATTTGCTCCTGAAGTTCAGCAGTACATCATGATTCTGTTCACACATGGAGATGAACTGGAGGATCTGGAACAGACCATTGATGAATATCTAAAACATCATCCAGATCTACAGCGACTGGTGACTGAATGTGGAGGAAAGTTTCACTGCTTCAATAACAAGAAGAAAGTGGAAGGTGTGGTCCCAGAACTACTACAGAAGATTGAAGGAGTGATGATGGAGAACAGTGGCAATTTTATCATGGAACAAATGAAGAGGGGAGACAGCAAAGAGACAACTGCAATCAACTGTAAGTACTGTAATAACTAAGAGCATCTGCAAATGCTTTCAATGTAAATCTAACACTGTTTATTTATTTTATTTTATTTTATTTTTTTTTAAAGAGAGTGTATTGAGAATATTGAGATTTATTTAAAGGAAAGAGGTCAGTGATTTGATTTTTCTGACTTAGTTTCAGATAATGGTCCAAATGCAATTGATGTGATTCCTGAGAGGAAAGACCAGATCAGGCTGGTTCTGCTGGGAAAAACTGGAGCCGGGAAAAGTGCGACTGGAAACACCATCATCGGCAGAAACGTGTTTGACTCTACCGTCAGTGCAGTCTCTCAGACGAAACACTGTCGGTCAGAAACTACAGTGAGGATGGGTAAAGAGATCTCAGTCATCGACACACCTGGACTTTATGATACTAAACTCAGTGAAAAGGAGGTTATTTCTGAAATAGTGAAATGCATAACTTACGCCTCTCCTGGACCACATGCTTTTATTATTGTGATTAAAGTGGGTCGATTCACGGAGGAGGAGAAAAACACCATTAAGCAACTCAAAGAAGTGTTTGGAAGACAGATGGAAAAATATTCTATGATCATCTTCACTCACAAAGATCTGTTAGAGAAAGAAAAGAAACCCATTGAAGAGTTTCTACAGGACAGTGATCCAGATCTTAGAGAACTTGTAGAGAGTTGTGGAAACCGATTCTTCTGTTTAGATAATGAGTCTCCCAGTTTCCCACAGTTCAGAGATCTGCTCAGTAAAATAGAGAAGATGGTGGAAGAGAATGGAGGGACTCACTTCACCAATGACATGTTTGAGGAAACAGAGAAACACATTCAGGAGATTCAGAAGAAGAAACTGGCTGATAAAGTCAAAGAGCAGAAACAGTCCGAATGGCAGAAAATATTCTGGCATTTAGTAGAGGAGTCAAGACAGGAAGCTAAACAGGCTTATTCTGACACATTCATCGGAGATCTTTCTATGTATAATGTAAATGTATCAGATATATGCAAAGGGCTGAAGAATGTGGTGAGCCCTGAAGAGAGAGAAAGGACAGTAAAGGAAGCTGAGAGGAAAGGAATCAGTCGTGGGAAGGCATTAGGGCTTGCAATGAAAGCTACACGGACACTGGCAAAACAGAAGATGTGCAAAGTACAGTGAGAAACTCAATGATCAGACAAAAATAATTATGTTCTGATTGTGGTAAATGTGGGGAAAAGTTTACACCATATGTTTTTATTTTTGTGGGGCTGAGCATAATCAGAGGCAAAAAGATCACATGGCAGCTGATTAATTTTCTGTTTGGACAGGCAAAGCTGGCAATTTATAAAACAAGGAAGAACAGAATCAATTAAAGCTGCAAGCAGCGTTGAAAGGGCCCTCGCACCCGGGCTAATCGCCACCTGTTGGCCTCAGGAAAACAGTGAACAGTGGGCGACATGCATGTAAGCGAGTAAATAAAGGAGAATTATAGCAAAATCATGTAAAAGTGCCACACTTCCTGCTGCCAACAGGTGGCGCTATAGCTAACTGAATATTGTCATATAGATGTCTTTAGGCCAGGACTTTTATCACTCATGTGAAGTTTGGAGCAGATCGGACATAGTATGCCTGAGTTACAACAACTTCCTCTTTCATGGCGAAACATCAGACTTTGTCAGGCCGCCACGGACATGCCCTTAAACGAAAACTCAAGATCTTTGATATTTAACATCTCAAAGGCCTTAAGATTAGACTGACCATATATGATGTTGATCTGGTTTAATCTCTATGAGGAGTTAATCACAGTGTAAAACATGTCATTTCCTGTTGCCCCCAGGTGGCGCTATGACTGTAACTGAATATTGTTATATAGATGTCTTCAGGTCAGGACTCTAATAAAACATGTGAAGTTTGGGGCAGATCAGACATTGTATGCTTGAGTTACAACAACTTCCTGTTTCATGGCGAAACATCAAACTTTGTCAGGGCGCCACAGACACGCCCTTCAGCGAAAACTCTAGATCTTTGCAATTTAACATCCCAAAGGCCTTTAGATTAGACTGACCAAATATGATGTTGATCTGATTAAAGCTCTAGGAGGAGTTCATTAAAGTACAACGTCTGGAAATGGCAAAAACTGCACAAATTTTGCAGACTTTTTTGTAGGTATTGGGCTGTTAGATGTGTGTACCAAATTTCATACCTGTACGTGAAACGTAGTGTCAGGGGCACTTCGTTGAAATTTTTTAGGTGGCGCTATCGAGCCATTTTGCCACACTTAATTCTGAAACCCATATCAGATGTACATTTTCACCACTTCTGATGCATCTACAAAGTTTCATGAGTTTTCGAGTATGTTTCGGCCCTCAAAAAAGTGATTCACCTTACATGGCGAAACATCAGACTTTTTCGGTCACCACGGACACGCCCTTCAACGAAAACTCAAGATCTTTGCAATTTAACGTCACAAAGGCCTTTAGATTAGACTGACCAAATATGACATTGATCTGATAAAAGCTCTAGGAGGAGTTCGTTAAAGTACAACATGTGGAAATGGCAAAAACTGCCAAAATTTTGTAGAGAAAATTCAAAATATCTCACTTCCTGTTGGGTTTACAAACTTTGCACCCAGGGGCTTTTTTGTAGGTATTGGGCTGTTTCATCTATCTACCGAATTTCATAACTGTACGTGAAACGTAGCACGAAGGGCGCTTAATTGAAATTTTGTAGGTGGCGCTATCGAGCCATTTTGCCACACCTAATTCTGAAACCCATATCAGATGTAAATTTTCACCACTTCTGACACGTGTGCAAAGTTTCATGAGTTTTTGAGAACGTTTAGGCCCTCAAAAATGCGATTCATTTTGGAGAAGAAGAATAATTGGCTGAGCAATTCCAATAGGGTCCTCACACCATCGGTGCTCGGGCCCTAATAATAGGTGTGGTCAAGAGATTACGTCTTTATTTAAAGTGCTTGTCAAATAAAGGGGGAGAAAGTTAGGATGATTCTAAGGGCCCACGCACTCTACAGCTGATTTTATCATGATCAAACGACCATAACCTGCAAATACATATAACTCTGTGTCCGTGGTGCTAAAAGCAAAGAAACTTTTCCTGTAACTGATTCATCAAAATAATTAATTTAATTAATTTGCCGTTTATTGCTGATTATAACAGAAGCATATTTTAGGGCATCCTTTGTGCCAAACAATCCAGTCCTTTTTTACCGGATGAAATACCTTTAAATGATCAATAAAACCCATACAATGCACTTTTTTAAAGTTGCCGAAAAGAAAAGTGATTACGTCTTCTATTTATTGAGTGAACTGTTCTTTCATCTGTCTTGGATCAACTGACTGACTGATCAATTCAAGATGGCGCCGAGGTATGGCGCCGTAGCAAGAGCTCTTTTGTGCGCTGTTTGTTTTTTATTTGTTTTTGTCTTTAATGCACTTGCCACTTTAAGCTATGGCCGCGAGACATTATTGAAGATTCGTGAGGAAGATTGTGGATTGTCATTCGTCAATACTGGTTTAAGGTGTGCTGATTTCGATGTGTGCCCCACTCGAGGCAAGCGAGGCCAGGAGTCGGGCCGTGGAGGTCGGGAGCAGAGAGAAAGGACTGGGCGGAGGTATCGCTACACATGCCGAACATTTGAACCCCTGAGCGAGGACATTACATGTTACCAGCGGAAGAAGCGCAGACACCGAGGGAAGCGAGGAGGGTTGCTTGTGAGACTGCGCAGCGGCCGGTCGAGGATCCCGCTGCCGGCCATCTACCTGGCGAATGTTCAGTCACTGCCAAATAAGGTGGACGACCTGCTGAGTCGTATTAAGGCCCAGCGTGAGGCCCGGGACTGCTCCGTGTTTTGCCTGACAGAGACTTGGTTACACAGCGGCGTGCCGGATTCTTCTCTCCAGCCGCCGGGCTTCTCTGTACACCGCTTGGACAGGGTGAAGGAGCGCACCGGGAAATCGAAGGGTGGAGGTGTGTGTTTTTTAATCAATGAACTTTGGTGCACGGACTGTGTCATCGTGAACAAAACTTGCAACGCTAACTTGGAATGTCTTATTTTGAAATGCCGCCCCTTTTATCTCCCACAGGAGTTTTCGGTAATGTTCCTGTGTGGTGTTTATATACATCCGCGGGCGGACATTTCTGTGGCCTTGAGTGAATTAAGTGACATTGTACACAAATTTGAGAACTCCCATGTTAATGCCGTGGTTATAGTAGCTGGTGATTTTAATAAGTGTAATTTTAAAACTGTCTTTCCCAACTACTATCAGCATGTTAAACATCCAACTAGGGGAGCACATATCCTGGATCACTGTTACAGTAATGTAAAATCTGCTTATCAATCTAGTCTTAGACCAGCTTTTGGAAAATCAGATCACTCCTCTGTGTTACTTCTTCCTACATATATACAGAGGAGTAAACAATCAAAACCGTCGTCATGTATTGTTCAGTGCTGGACGAAGGAGAGTGAAGTGAAATTACAGGGATGCTTTGATGCTACTGATTGGTCTGTGTTCCATTCAGAAAATTTGGATGAGTATTGTGATGCAGTGACTGGGTACATTGACTTTTGCATTGATTGCTGTGTTCCAAAAAAGGTAATAAAACGGCATGCCAGTCAGAACCCGTGGTACAATGCGGATGTAAATAGGAAAATACAACAGCGGGCCGTGGCTTTTAAATCTGGTAATGCTGTTGCTTATAAGGTGTCTAGATACTCTTTGGAGCGCTCTATTAAAGCTGCTAAACGAGGCTATGGAGCTAAGATAGAGGGACATTTCACGGTGGCGGACCCTCGACGTATGTGGCAAGGGCTAAATTCTATCATTGATTGGAAACCTAAAGGAGGATCTATCATTAATGTTGATCCATCCTTGCCAAACGAATTAAATGAGTTTTATTGTCGTTTTGAAACTGGATATGTTGAACCTGTTGTTTTTTCGGCTTGTAATGAGCAGAGTTTAACAATCATTCAGGAGGATGTCCAGAGGATCTTGTCCAGGACGAAGGTTAGGAAGGCACCTGGTCCGGATGGTATTCCTCCTCGTGTTCTTAAACTGTGCTCCGAGCAACTTGCTCCTGTTTTGACTGATCTTTTTAACATGTCACTTGGGAAGTGTACTGTTCCAGCTAGTTTTAAAAGATCAATCATAATTCCAGTGCCCAAGAAGACACCTGTGACGTGTTTGAATGACTATCGGCCAGTGGCCCTTACATCTGTCTTGATGAAAACCTTTGAGCGGTTGGTGTTGAACTTTGTTAGAGATCAAATCCCTATGTCTGTGGACACACTACAATTTGCATATAGGAAAAACAGAAGTGTGGAGGACGCCATTTCCTTTGCTCTGAACTCTGTCTATAAGCATCTTGATGTACAAAAATCATATGCTAGAATGCTATTTATAGACTATAGTTCAGCTTTTAACTCAATGGTCCCAACAAAGCTCTTTCACAAATTGAAATGTCTTGGACTTGATGATGCCATTTGTAAATGGATTTTAAATTTCCTCACTTGTCGACCACAAAGGGTCAAAATTAATGGCTGTATTTCAGATGAGTTGTATGTTAGTACTGGTTCACCACAAGGGTGTATTTTGAGCCCCCTATTGTTCACATTGTATACTCATGACCTTGTAGCATCCTATGATAATAATGTGATAATCAAATATGCCGATGATACAACTATCATTGGGCTGATTAGTTCAAATGATGAATCTCAGTATCGTGAGGAGGTGGAGAATGTTGCTCAATGGAGTAAAAAAAATAACTTGCTTCTGAACACTTCAAAAACATGTGAACTTGTTATTGATTTTTGTCACAACAGGAATCAGTTGCCTATTACTATCTATGATTCTGATGTGCAGATTGTTGAGAAATGTAAATTTTTGGGTGTGACTCTTTCTCATGATTTGAACTGGAGCTCTAATACGACTAGCATTGCTAAGAAAGCGAGACAGCGCCTCTTCTTTTTACGCAGGCTTCGAGAGTTTACTCAAAATACTAAGATTCTTTTGAATTTTTATTATTGTGTAATTGAGAGTGTTTTAACTAGTTGTATTACTTTGTGGTATGGTAATCTCACCCTGAAAGAGAAGAAGGCTTTGAACAAAGTGGTTCGCTCAGCCAGCAGGACCATTGGCTGTACTTTGCCATTCTTGGAGGTTATATATAAAGCTAGACTTTTGAATCGAGCTTTAAAACTCGTTAATGATGCCTCAGGCCATCCTGCAGGGGCCTTCTTTGAGATGCTTCCCTCAGGGAGAAGGTATCGTTCGGTAAAATGTTCTACTGATCGCCATTTAAACAGTTTCTTCCCCCAAGCTGTAATCATTTTAAACAAAGCACTTTAAAATTGGCACTTTATATTTATGTGTGGATTCTATTGTATAGTTTTTTATGTGTTTATGTGTACTCAGAGCTTCTTGCACATCTTTTCCAATGTGGTTTTATACTGCAAATGGCTAAATAAAGTAAAGTGAAAGTGAAAGTAAAGTTCTGCCTCAAAATGACTTGATTTCATTCATGAGGGTTATATTTGAAAGATTCTAGCTCATTCTGTTATTTTTACTGGGTAAAAGTTGTCATTTTGAGGCAGAAAGAACAGTTCACTCAATAAATAGAGGCCGTAATCACTTTTCGGCAACTTTAAAAGTGCATTTTTATTGATCATTTAAAGGTATTTCATCCGGTAAAAAAGGACTGGATTGTTTGGCAAAAAGGATGCCCTAAAATATGCTTCCGTTATAATCAGCAATAAACGGCAAATTAATTAAATTAATTATTTTGATGAATCAGTTACAGGAAAAGTTTCTTTGCTATTAGCAGCACGGACACAGAGTTATATGTATTTGCAGGTTATGGCCGTTTGATCATGATAAAATCAGCTGTAGACATGTAGAAACAGGAGCGATACCCTTTAAACATGCTGTGCACGCTCCAACGGACGGCAGTCAGTTTTCGGCACGACAGCGGCACTTCTCGCGCACCGGCACTTCTCACATGTTGCCAGTACTCTGAACTACGGTGGCCCAGTAGTGCACAACACAACGAAATTAAAAAAGCAAACATAAGTTCACAACACAACGAAATCAAGCCACAACACAACGGGCTCTCAGAGCTCGGTAATATTAGTATTCCTTGCCACTGTTCTATAAAGTCGAAAGTCTTACAAAGATATCAATACCATGATTAGTTTTAAGCATAAACATTGTATATCGACATGAAAAATAATTAAAAATCAACTACGTTCACAATAGCTTCATATTTATACTTGTGAATGATTTGATGCGATACCACGGTGCATGATGAAGGGAACATCCACCAATTCCACCAAGTGGTTAAAACGAATAATTTGTATTCATTACACTGACTTTGTTTAACATTTAAAAACAGACATGTTCAAATTCCAAAGCTTGTTAGTTCCTGTTGGTAAGACTGACAAGCTTTGGAATTTGAATATGTCTGTTTTTAAATGTTAAATGTAATTTTAATTAATTCAAATTATACGTTTTAACCACTTGGTGGAATTGGTGGATGTTCCCTTCACCATTCGCCATGGTAGCGCTATGGTCAAATCATTCACAAGTATAAATATGAAGCTATTGTGCACGTAGTTGATTTTTAATTAATCTTTCATGTCGATATACAATGTTAACATACTTAAAACTAATCATGGTATTGATATCTTTGTAAGACTGTCGACTTTATAGAACAGTGGCAAGGAATATTACCGAGCTCTTAACGTAGAATCATCAGACTATTAATTGTACATCGCGCATTCAGAGCTTTTATAAGATTTACGAACTGAAAGGATCAATTGTCTGCGCAATATGACTCTGACTGAAGCCCAATTTTTTAATTTTGCATAAGAGGCGCGTGATCACCCTCAGCGCGTTCACCAGCGCGCTCCAAAAGTGTTAATATTTGCCGAGTCGTTCCTATGCGACGCTGATGATAAATGTGCAACCCTTCTGGATTCTGTTGAGGATAGCAAAACGCTACGGAGAAAGTCGAACATGATGTAAAACAGACACTAAAATGTCTGATGAAAAGAGGGAAAACATCATCCTGCAAGCCTTTTAAACTCATGAAGATCACATTTACTAGAATTTATCATGGTCTGTTGTCTATTTATTGTGACAAATTTTGACTAGCTGTAGAATTTATAACATACAATCTGGTTAAGGGAATAGATTTTTCACTAAAGATTTATATTACAGCTGTGGCATTTTCTAGCTATAGTTTCTAAACTGTGTTGCTATTTCTCATAACAAATGCTATAAAAAGAAAGAAAGACAACTTGGTCTTACCTTTATATCCTTACTGTAACAAATGCTATAGTTGACAATAACAGGATTTTTATTTTTATTTTAAGGATTTTTTTTCAGGCTGAGTACAAGTTAGAAAGAGTTTTAGAATATGGACCGTCTTGAATTTTTGACTAAACAATGAATATATGAATGAATATGAATATTTGATTACTGTATTTTTCTATTACATTTACATAATAAATCATCTGCTAGTGCTAGTTACAGCCATGGGAGGTCTGACTAAATACTGATACCTAGAGGTCAAAAGCAATAGCAAAAGTAATAGGTCAGACAAAGATTTTGGATAGCTAGGTTGACTTGTAGTTTTTTGTACGGTGGTGGAGTTATTTTTTTGATCTGGTGTGGATTTGAGCTATGTTTAATATTTATGCATTTTCTGTTATGATCGAATAAAGTTTATTAACATCAAAATCTCTCTCTCTCACACACTTACACACTTACACACACACACACACACACACACACACACACACACACACACACACCTACACACACACACAAATCCAACAAGTTAAAAAGTGTATGGGGTCTTACACATTCTAAAAAAACAATGAAAAATAGTCAAAACTCAAATCTGGTTCAACTTTAACTCTGATCACATTCACAGTTCAAATGAACTCTCACAGTTCACTGTTCATTAGATCAAAATATCAAAAAAAAAAAAAAAAAAAAACGTGGGGGGAAAAACAGTCCACAGAGTGGCTGTTACCCAAAAAGAATCAAAGGGTTCACCTCTTGGGTTCTATATTTTTTGGTTCAATGCAATCCATGAAGCAAAAACTCCAATGACGACATACGGGATACAGTTCACAAAAACATTTGATTCTGTCGTACTTTAGTCCACTAAAGCACCGATTAAGACTATCGAATGAGCTTCTCAAACATGACAACACTCACTTTCTTTTTGTGACACTCTCAAACACTGCGCTTCTTTCCTCTCTTTCTTGCAGAGCCCCCCGAACACCGATAATCAGTTCACCCGTCAAAATAAAAGTTTATTGATCTGGTTAAATTTAAGATGAAGAAATAATTTACTTCTGGAAAATTTACAAAAAAAATGTTTATGGAGAGGCAGGGTGGGTATAACTTCAGAGAAGAATCAAACTTTAAAAAGCTCAAAATAAGAACAATTCTTAAAAGTATGTGCACAGTGGTGGATGAAGTACACAAATCAAGTAAAAGTACAGATATGTATTATAAAATATTACTCAAATGAAAGTATTTAGTGCTCCTTTTCAATTTAACTTGAGTGAAAGTACAAAAGTACTTGATTTTTAATGTGCTTAAGTAAAAAAGTACTTATTGATGAATGTTTATTTTGTAATTTTATATAGGCCACATATAATTGAATTTCATATTATGTATTTTATATAATCCTATTGCTCAAAACAATTGTCAAATATGTCAAATAGGTTACCTTTGTAACCGAGACATTGTTTCTGCATTCATTTGGAGAGTAACTGTAAAATTATTACATTATAAAATATTTGAACTTAAATAAAAAACAAGCTATCAAAATTACCCCAATATAAAAACACAAATACACTGAGAGAGAAAACATTTAGGCTAGGTGAGATAGTTGTAATGGTAATTGAGCAATATTTATATATGAATAAAAACTAAAATCTGACATCAAAGTGATCTCTTCAGAAGAAATTACAGACTTTCCATGGATGGACAAATAAATTAGATAATATAGTTTGATACTCCTATATATGGAGGTTCTTCCCTATAGTATTGAAAATCCATAATTTTCAAGGTATCATATCAAAGTAGTATCGTGATGACACTAGTGAGGGGTACCACAAAATTTTTGAAACTATTTTAAAAGGTGCCCTGACTGAAAAAAGTCTGGGAAACACTGGACTACACACAAACAATGATGCCGCTACAATACGAGCAAATTCTTAAATACACATTACAAATGACTTCCACCTACCTGCAGAGGAGCAACCTCAATCCAATGCCAGCCACAGGATGCATCCAACATCACACAACATACCTGAATGGTGACCAACGTGACAGGAAGAAAAAGGCGAAGACTCTAAAGCCAGTTTATATACACTTCCGCTGCCCTTCCGCTGACTTAAATTTCTTGGTAATCTACCCAGCTCTGATTGTTATTTATTGTTTATAAAGTGAAAAATGACAAGAAACCAACTTTGAATGATGCTATGAACACTTTTACGTTTATTTATTAGCAGAAACTTTTTAATTAGAACAGAAAATGGTTTTCAAATGATTGTGAAAGTTTAAACTTTAGCATATCTAGATATTGGACATAAATTTGTATCTACTTAAATGCCCCCAACTTTTTGACAACTGGTAACATTCATAATCATGTTTAAAAAACTGTAATTCCAAGTATATAAAGTTAAAATTACTCAAACCACACAATCATAAGATCAAACAACAGTAGCAAACATTGCAAAATCAAGGAAAAGGCATGAATGAATACAAAATAAAATAAAATTATTAAATGTAAATCAAAAATAATAAAATGAACATGTGTTCTCTGCTGTGTAACTGCGCCATCTAAGGGCTGCGTTATTCTCTCCTCATTTCATTTATATAAAATATGTAAAATGATGGTTACTTGAGTTTATATTTTTCACTGTATTAATGTGAATTGTCTGTAGTGTTTTATATTTTATTTTCTTGGATGTATGCTTTATTTAGATTTTTTTCCACTATATGTTCATGATCACTTTGCCAAAAATGTATATAATCAGAATCTCGTAGCTCGTCCTGCTGACGTTAAATGCGACATCGATGCGCTGTATGCTGTATTCTGATAAGCCTTTTGGTGCTGTTTTCCCAGTTTTGTCTCATCACAGATACTGTAAAGTAACCCTGAGTGACCATCCACCTGTTCTCCATGTGAATTTATTCCATCTACACACACACACAGTCACACATATATATTTTTGTTTAAAGGTGCCCAAGAACATTCTTTCACAAGATGTAATATAAGTCTAAGGTGTCCCCTGAACGTGTCTGTGAAGTTTCAGCTCAAAATACCCCATAGATTTTTTTAAATTAATTTTTTTAACTGCCTATTTTGGGGCATCATTAACAATGCACTGATTTACACTCGGCGCCGGCCCTTTAAGACGCGAGCTTCCTGCCACACGAGCTGTCGACTATAATACAGTGCATTTACAAAGTTCACACAGCTAATATAACCCTCAAATGGATCTTTACAAGATGTTCGTCATGCATGCTGTATGCATGCTTCGAATTATGTGAGTAAAGTATTTATTTAGATGTTAAAGTTTTATTCTGAGTGAATTTGAGGCTGTGCTCTGTGGCTAACGGCTAATGCTACACTGTTGGAGAGATTTATAAAGAATGAAGTTGTGTTTATGAATTATTCAGACTGCAAGTGTTTAAAAATGAAAATAGCGACGGCTCTTGTCTCCGTGAATACAGTAAGAAACGATGGTAACTTTAACCACATTTAACAGTACATTAGCAACATGCTAACGAAACTTTTAGAAAGACAATTTACAAATATCAGTAAAAATATCATGTTATCATGAATCATGTCAGTTATTATTGCTCCATCTGCCATTTTTCGCTGTTGTTCTTGCTTACCTAGTCTGATGATTCGGCTGTGTGCAGATCCAGACGTTAATACTGGCTGCCCTTGTCTAATGCCTTTCATAATGTTGGGAACGTGGGCTGGCATATGCAAATATTGGGGTCGTACATATTAATGATCCCGACTGTTACGTAACAGTCGGTGTTATGTTGAGATTCGCCTGTTCTTCAGAGGTCATTTAAACAAATGAGATTTATATAAGAAGGATGAAACAATGGTGTTTGAGACTCACTGTATGTCATTTCCATGTACTGAACTCTTGTTATTTAACTATGCCAAGATAAATTCAATTTTTGAATCAAGGGCACCTTTAAGGCTAGTTTGGTCTGTTGTAGAACAAATAAATTCCCTTAAAGGGGAAAAAGGGCATCTGGTATCAAAATAAAAAAATAAACAAAACATTATTTTAAAAATCTAACAAATTATTTTTGCTGTAAAATCAAATGCATTTTTCAAAGAGCAGTGTGTTTTACTAGTTCCCGTCATGTCAAGTGAACCGACAAACAGGGAATCTGGGAATTAAGACATCTCAGTCCAGGTCAGATTGAAGCAGGATCAAATTACTTGTAGTTGATGCTACTTGTAGTCATTTTTGTTTAGCAGTTTATTTAATCTGTAGTGTTTCTGATATATTTGTAGTACATTCCAGTGTGTTGTTTTATTTCATGTTGTGTTGCATTATGCTCACTGCAAAATCCCCAGTGTTAAATTAACACCACTCTGTGTTTATATGGTTAGCACCAGCAGGGTGTTAAATTTAAAGTTCCCTTTCAGTCAGTCACTTTGACATTACGTCAGAGACTGACAAAATGGGGTTTTGCCCGAGAGCCCAATCACCTTCGAGTGTTAACAAAACGAGCCAATGATACGAAGAGTATCTTGGTCTGCGGAATTTGCATGCGCAAGCTCCACCCCACTCTGTGGGTATATAAGTAGCAGCGCAAGCAACTTGCATTCAAGCTTTCGCTTCGGAGCCGAGCACATTGTTGCCTTCACCGGAGTGTTCTACAGGACGAGTCTCTTCAGTACTGGTGTGACGGCGCGTTTGAGCGGATTCCAGTGTCCTGCCTTGCCTGCTTCCCCTGAGCGCTTCAGTACTAAAAGAGTCTTTCCTAAAAGAGCTTACGGGTTTTAAAGGTCACGTATTTTTAAAGATGTCATACCGCCCGTGTGTTTCTGGGTGCGGTCGTTATATGGCTCCTCTCGACGGCCATGATCGCTGTCTCATGTGTTTGGGCTTCCAGCAAGCTGAGGCGGCTTTCGTGGTTGGTTCATGTTCTCACTGTGGGAACATGACCATCAAGATGCTTAGATCGAGACTCGATTACCTTAAACAGTATTGAGTCCTCTCTGCCACACCCCGACCTAGTTCCTTTTCTCATGAGGGGGCTATCTCGGTTGGTAGCCAGGGTGATCTGAGGGTTACGGTGTGGAACAACCCGACGAGTCAGCCTCCTCGGGCCACGCCCCCCTCCCAAGCATCTCAGCCGGTGGAGCTTCTGGGTGGGCCTGCTGCCTCCCCTTCTGGGGGACCCAGCGTCTCATTCGGGGCTCCGGAGGATGATCGTATGTCGATCGCTGCATCTCAAGGCAGGTTTGAGTCCTCAGGAGATGAAGATTCGGCTGCGGTGCCTCCCTCTGGGAGAGCAGCGTTGTCCGAGTCAGATCCCGAGCTGACGGCCATGCTTGCCCGGGCAGCGGAGTTTCACGATTCTTGTTGTCTGTGTGTTTTAATGATGCATGGTTTCTTTAAAAAAAAAAAAAAAACTATATATATTTTTTAGAAATGGTGCATCATTCAAAGACACCGGCATCAAGAATCAGTATATGTATCTCAACAATGCTGACATGCTTCATGCCACAATGCATGCTAATTATCTCATTAACTCCACACAGCAAAATCTCCAGAGTTAAATCAGCTCTGCTCAGAGTACATATGGTCCCTCTCTATATAGTGTTAAAATAACACTGAAGCAGAAATAAAGTTAATGAGACATTTAAGTGATTAATTACATTATGATTGAGCAGTAGTGATGAACACCTGCTGTTAACAAGCAGAATCACTGAAAAGAAACACAATAACTACAAATGACTTCCAGCTACAGCCTTAGATGAAATCAACTGAAGATGAAAGACATAAAATCTCTCAAGATCTGATTAAACAACTCCACAAACAGCATTATCTCATTAACTTTAACTCTGCTTCAGTGTTATTTTAACTCTATGTAGAGAGGGACCATATGTTCTCTGAGCAGAGTTGATTTAACTCTGGAGATTTTGCTGTGCAGTGTTACTTTACAACATGATTGTCTTGTGTGTCATTTCAAGTTTCTCACTGAATTGTACACATCTTCTGTTTTACTAGTTTCTGTGAGGCTCTGATAGCAAGTTGAACGGCCTCTGCGTGTCTGAATCCTTTGCTCTCAGCCTCCTTTATGGTGCTCTCCCTCTCCTCAAGGGTCACTGTCTCCAGTGCTCTGCGTATATCTGTTCCTTTTACAAGAGGATGCATAAGAAGATCTGCCTTGAATGTGTCAGAATAAGCTTGTTTAGCTTCCCGTCGTGACTCTTCTGCTAAACTCCAAAATATTTTCTGCCATTCTGTTTGAGTGACTTGTTTCTTCTTCTGTTTGTTCTGCTTCACTTTCTTATCAAGTTCCTGCTTCTCAATCTCCTTAATGTGTTTCTCTGTTTTCTCAAACATGTCATTTGTAAAATGTCCTCCATTTTCTTCCACCATCTTCTGTATTTTACTAAGCAGATCTCTGAACTGTGGGTAACTGGCAGACTCATTGTCCAGACAGATGAATCGGTTTCCACAACTCTCTACAAGTTCTTTAAGATCTGGATCACTTTCCTGAACAAACTCTTCAATGGTTTTATTTTTATTTTCTAACTGTTTTTTATGAGTGAAGATGATCATGGTGTATTTTTCCATCTGTCCCCCAAATGCTTCTTTTAGTTTCTCTATTGTGTTTTTCTCCTCTTCAGTGAATCGATCCACTTTAATGACCATAATAAAAGCATGTGGTCCAGGAGAGGCGTAAGTTATGCATTTCACTATTTCAGAAATAACCTCCTTTTCACTGAGTTTAGTATCATAAAGTCCAGGTGTGTCGATGACTGAGATCTCTTTACCCATCCTCACTGTAGTTTCTGACCGACAGTGTTTCGTCTGAGAGATTGCACTGACGGTAGATTCAAACACGTTTCTGCCGATGATGGTGTTTCCAGTCGCACTTTTCCCAGCTCCAGTTTTTCCCAGCAGAACCACCCTAATCTGGTCTTTCTCCACATCAATCTCATCTTGATCTTCAGTTGGAAACTCTCCTGACACTACAACAGAAATATCAAATCACATGTGCTGTTTAATTATATGTCAGTAGTCTCAATAAAATACTATTACATTAAATACATTTGTAGATTAAATAATCATGACAAATATAAGTACCTTGCATTTAACAAATAGCTTACATGTATCAAGGCTGATTTATATTCTTGTGTCGGACCTATGCCAGAGCCTCTGCTCCGTATGCTATGCATCTCTTTTCATTTACACTTGCTACAGGGTACACTCGACGCAGAACTATAAATCAGCCTTTACTGAATTAATTTACAACAACAACCACCAATCATCTTACAATTAACACCAGTCTCCATGCTGTCACTCCTTATAATTTGTTCCTTGAGAAATGTCCTGCCCTTCTCCATTATGTCTTCAATCTTCTGCAGTAGTTCTTGTCTCTGACCATCTGATTCACATTTGTTATTGAAACAGTGAAACTTTCCTCCACATTCAGTCACCAGTCGCTGTAGATCTGGATGATGTTTTAGATATTCATCAATGGTCTGTTCCAGATCCTCCAGTTCATCTCCATGTGTGAACAGAATCATGATGTACTTCTGAACTTCAGGACCAAATAAAGACTTAATATAATATAGGATCTCTTCCTCATTTCCCACAGGTTCCTCTAGAGGAACGGTGAGCAGAACTGAACTGAGACCTGCTGAACATCTAGAGACCAGCTGCTCTTTCATCATCTCCAGCTTCTCTTTATTCAGATCTGGATCCAGTAGATCTGGACAGTCAATCACATGAACCTGTTTATCTCTGATCTGAGTTTTACCCTCACACACTTCAGACTCATGTTTCTTCACTTCAAACTTTCTTTCTCCCAGTATATTGTTTCCAGATGAACTTTTCCCAGAACCCTTCCTGCCCATTAGAAGAATCCGGATCACTGGATCATCTGGATTAAAGGTACACTTAAATATCTCTGAAAGAGACAAAAATATATATATAAATTTATGCATATTATAAAAAAGGCAGTCAAGTCATTCTTATTGCAAGTAAAGTATTAGACCAAAAAAAATAAATAAAAAAAATCAGGCAACAGCCACAGCAAAAATATGCACTAACTAACAAAGTAAATAGGGTCAATTTTGATTTCATGCCAACTTTAAGGTATATGTCCAAAAAAAACAGTAAAGAAATGCTACATACTTTGGTGTTTTCATGGAGTAATAATAACCTGTTTTGTTGTAAAATGTAGGCTATTTGCTGTATGAATTGAAATTAACATAGCGAAGTAAAAGTACAGATTTTTCATTAGAAATATACTCAAGTTAAAGTAAAAGTACCCACATTTAAGTACCAATTTTCCAAAATGAATGTAAATTTTACAATGTTTTTTATTATTTATTTTTTTTTTTTATGAATGCTCATGCAATTAAACTGGCACAATTCAAATTAAAATGTAAAGTTTACTTTTCATTTTATTTCCTCTTATTTTAGCTTTCATTTTCAGAGCGCACACAGCTAGATTATTGCAGCAGCTCATCTCACTTGCACAGAAAAACAGAATCCATATTCAACAGAATTAATATAAACGTCAAATGCAAACACTAAACTTTATGCAGTCTTGCAATAAAATTATGTAATACATTAAATACAAATATAGTTACAAACTTAATGTTTTTCCACAGCTGATATACAATGGTTAAATTATGGAATATGAATAATTCATTAAATAAACATATTATGTTACAGCTGTATTTCATTTTTTTTTCTGTGTTTGACTGCTGAACTTGCTCTGCTTGTTTTTCTGACAGCCTGATGACAGCAGCTGAAGGTACGCTCGGTCATCACAAATGGTGTAAATTTGCATTTCTTCAGTCCAATGGATGCTGCTTGCACTTTTGGTGTAAAATGATATTTCGTCTGCTGTTTGTTTATCTTTTTTATAGCCATATTTGGTGTGAAAGAACAGAATTGTAAGAAGGTTACAAATGTTTAAGTTTAAATGTAAGTATTGTGTACATGTTAAAATTAAAATGGAATAAAATATTATATTAAGAGATGTTTTTTTTATCTGAAATAATATTGTGTAAACTAGTGGTTGTGTCATGTATTTTACAAAGGTTTTAAGATTATTACGTTAATAGTGTTTTTTTTTTCAGAGTAAAAGTTTGATTTGAGTCAGAATTATGTTTTTACTAAATAATTATTAATTATTGAGTAATTACTAATGGGTTCCTTAAATCTTCACTTCAGAAGAACAGTTCCCTGTCTGTTCACTTTGGAATACTATTTCAGGTTCTAAGTAAGTCCTGCAGAATTATTTGATAATTCTATATTAATTACTAATGGGTTCCCTGTATGTTCACTTTCCTTCAGTCATTGCCTTACATACTGGAATTTATTTACTCAAAGGTAATGTGATATGCTAAGGAAAACAGACACACTTACAGTACTGTTTATGCAATATAAAAACTAATATGAGGTAAGTTGGCTGTGAAGGCATTTAGAGTGGGGGTTGGGTTCCTTTCCAAACTTGATTTCTTACAAAACACATTCACAAAACAATTATTTACCACACAGGCAAAAACCTCTATACAATTTAGTGTATTTTATTAATATTGCATTTTCATAATACCACTACAGATAACTTAGTAAACAAGAAAGGGCCACAACTCAATGTAATTGTGTTTGTTCATTAGTAGTTACTTCATAGTTATTTTTCTTGAACATTAATTAGTAGATAATTAATAGTAGTTCTTCAGGGGATATGACAGAATGCATTAGTTATTGATTAGCTAACTGTTACTTGTAACAAAATCATAAAATTATATTACATACTGATTAGTTAACACATCTTCCTTAATAGTTAACAGTTGCGACTTAAGTGTTAATGAAGAATTACCTATTAGTTCCTCAGTAATTCCTTATTAGTTATGCAGTAAGTAAGAAACAGTATTCTAAAGTGTTACCCAAATGTATTATATAAATAAACTTGCATTGTCTACAAATTTAAGAAAAAAAAGCAAAAACTAAAACATCTCTGACAGTCATGGAATACAATCAATTTGGCAACAACATACAGTTGGTGAGTCTGTGTGAAGATATTTTCTTACCTGTGGGTGAACAAGGTTTTTCTGCCATCTTTAGTGAATGAAATAAAGAATAATGCTTCTTAGAAAACAAATACAGTACAAAACGTTAATAAACCATTCTTTAAATGAAACGTTAAGGATTTGGTCAAATGAAAAACTGGAGAGAACAGAAGCTGTTGATTTACTGTATTTAGTTCCTGTTCCCTAGTTAAATTTTTCCTGTTAAACCTGCAATAGAAGGAGGAGCCTGATTCACCAACAACACTCAACAAACATCTTCAGACACTAACATGTGACATGCATGAGCTGAACACGTTGTGTACAATGCAAATGCAAATATTGATTGTGGCTTCCTTTGCCATAGAAAATGTACAGACACACAGCGACAGCATCCAGAGCAAAAGTAATGTAATAAAAAATTCAAGGGTCAAGAGTCCAGCTAAAGCAAATACTGATCACCATTCATCAGTTTAATGAAAGCATGAACAAAACATAAAACTCTCATTGATCAATGCATGTGTCACGATCACCGTCAGTTCCTAGACTACACTTCCCATAATCCTCCATGCCTTGTCACATGCACACTCCACACCTATCATCCTTTGCCACATACACCTGTAGCCTATTATCTGGACTATTTAAGACTCACTCACACACCACCTCATTGCAAAGTCTTGTTTACCCTGTGTTGGAATTCTGAGCGTTTGTATCATGTCTGCCTGTCTGTTATTGATCTTGCCTGTTACCCGTTTACGATTCCCTGCTGCCTGCCTTTGGACTGTATATTGTTTCCCGACCTGTGAGAGATATCTGCCTGTCCTGATCTTTGCCTGTATCTCAACCGCGACTCTGCCTGTCCCTTGCTGTTCCTGTTTGACCCTGCCTGTACGACCACGCTCACTTTTAATAAAAGCTTTGCACATGGATCCCTGCCTGACTCCAGCTTCGTTACAGCATGTACTGAAATTATTTTATTTCAGCATTTAATAAAATGTAGTAATCTTGAAAGATTTTCAGAGCAGAGTGATTAATTTGATTTAGTTCTCATTGTTCATTGGTTACATGTCTTTAATGAAACAAAGACAAGCTGTTCATGTCCTCTGAATGGGTGAAACCCTCAGGCTCGGTGACCTCTCAGTGACATCATGATTACCATTAACATTTAGTGTATTTCCTTAATTGCAGTTTCTTCTGCATGACAGCAGTTCTCTAGGGCTGAGAGAGAGTTTAGACAGATAATTTATTTTGAAAATCTCATTTCACAGCACTTGTGCACTTGTTTTGTCCAACTTCACATTTCACACACAAAGGATTTTTTCCTTGTCATCTTTTAGTTGTATATAAGATTTATCATCTTATAAATCACAAGATTTATTCACAAGTTAACATGACCATTTGCTTTGCCCATTTTCAGTGTTTTTTCAGCAACATTGCTGCAGCAAAGCAAATAAATCAATGTAACTGATATTCTTTACCTCAGAATTCAGGATTAATTTACAGCTCTTTGTTGAGTACCAGAATAAAATTGGGATGTTATTCCAATTTAGGTTTCATCTTTTGTTGCGTAGGCAAACAAGGAGATCTTTAAAGTTAAAGCAAGGGATGTCATTTCTCATCTACGCTGCTGTATCTTTTCCCTGATAATCAATGTGGTTGTGTAATTCTCAAGGCTCACCAGATTTCTACGGTCTCCGAGAGAGGGGCTTACCAACTGGAATCTCAATGAAGGGAGCCTCGTCAGCGTTACAACCGAAAACGCATGTCCTGATTTTGCTGACTTAGATGCGTTCCTGGGTCAACATATTTTGTTGATCCTGAAACAACATTCTAGTCTGAAAATTTAGTCTTAACCCTATTCCTACCCCTAATCCTAACCCTACCCATAAGTTATCCCAAAAATCTGAGGTAAATGATAGATGAATAGCACTGATGTAGAAGCACCAATTCATGATTTTAAGCCTAAACTTGACATAATCTTTAAACTTGTCCCTCAAATCCGATTGGTTGATTTGAATGTTCTTCCAGGATCAACAAAAATGTTAACCCAGGAACATGTTGAACTCAGCAATATCAGGTTCTGCAACCGAAAACGCATCACATATGGTGAAGGCAGCTCAACTTAATGAATGGACCAGGCTTCAGTGCTTTGGGCACAGATTACATCTTGCCATTGGTAAGTTTGTTTCTTGTGTGTATGTGTGAGTGAGTGTGACTGTGTTTTTAGAGTGAGAGTTGGAAGATAGAGTGTGTGTGTGTGTGTGTGTGCGCGCGCACGTTTTTGTGACATATCAGGACACAAATGTGTATAATGACATGGGTATGACATAGGTATTACAAGGAGAGGGTGACTTATGAGGACATTACCCATGTCCCCACTTTTCAAAAGGCGTATCAATCATACAGAATGAGTTTTTGTGAGAAAGTAAATGTGTGCACAGTTTCCTGTGATGGGTAGGTTTAGGGGTAGGGGTAGTGTAGGGGGAGAGAAAATATGGTTTGTACAGTATAAAAAACCATTACGCCTATGGAATGACCCCACAATTCACAAAAACGATTGTTGAATAATAGAGAAGATAAAAGGCTTAAAATACAATCGCATATTAAATCGCAATTGCAATATTGGTTAAAAAAAAAAAAAAGTAAAACATTTGATTATTTTTCTGAATCATTCAGCCCTACTTGAAAACTACAGGAATAATTAGAAGACCATGATTGATAAGGGCCAATGGAGGGAATTTGATTAGAAGACCATGATTGATAAGGGCCAATGGAGGGAATTTGATTAGAAGACCATGATTGATAAGGGCCAATGGAGGGAATTTGATTAGAAGACCATGATTGATAAGGGCCAATGGAGGGAATTAGGCCAGGACACCGGGTTACACTCCTACTCTTTACAAGAAGTGCCATAGGATTTTTACTGATACAGACAGTCTGGACCTCAGTTTAAGGTCTCATCCAGAGGACAGTGCTTGTTACACTATACTGGAGCTTTGGGACCACACAGAGCACAGGACGAGCAGCGTTGAAAATGATAACATAAGTAAAAATAAATATGGAGGAATCAATTCAGTCCTCTGCCCCAGATATAAAACAATTGCTTGAGTTGGCAAAAGTAAACAGTTTATTGAATTTCATAAAAGAAATGTACACAAGAAAAGGGAAGCATTGAATGTCTTCAAGAGAAAGCCAGACCAAATCAACAAACAAAACATCAGCTTACTAATAGAGGAAGTACTAAATAACTAATTCAGGTAACAGAAAATAAATATACAATAGTTTTCCTCAACTCCCTGATTAACTAAGCACAGGGACAAACATTAGATAGAAAATAAATTGGCACCCTCTTCCTACAGCTTCCAACCGTTAAACATAAAGATACAATGGCTATATATACTGTAACAAAAAAAGAGACTTGGGTAGAAACTCACTAGCTGTATCACAGCATACAACAGGGAATTCAGAGTTTACTTTTAACAGGATAACACACAGGTTTTCAGATTCAGCAGGATTAAAGATCTCTCAACACTGGCTATCAACATGAATACTGGGTAACACAACTCACAGCAGAAGAACACACAAGTTCACAATTTCAACAGAATTAAGGAGTTCTTAAAGCACAAGTCTGGAGCAGGGGAGAAGTGAACCTCTCTCCATTACTGGTTCTTCTGCTCTCTTATATGGATCGGTCTCTGCAGCACACTTTCAATGAGGAGCTTCAGCTCTGGACAGTTAGTGACAGACAGTTACAGCCTCAGGGAGTAATAATACAAGTCAAGTCATCTTGAATGCTTAAACGACTTTTCCTACTGAAAACTTTTCCTACTGACTTTAAATGTACTTTTTTATTCATTTACATGTTTAGTCTTTAGGTATGTGCGTTTGAATGGTTTTTTTACAAAGTGACATCACCACATACTCGGATACAAATGTATAGTATAATGCAATGTAAGTCGCTTTGGATAAAAGCGTCTGCCAAATGCATAAATGTAATGTAAATGTCACCAACTTACTTATCTGGCATAATAGAGAACTATAGATACATATTACAATTACATGTGAGATCTTCATGTGAATTTTCGTGACTTTTAATAGAGAAACTCCACACTGATCACAGTGTGTGGCTTCTCTCTGCTGTGGATCATCTCATGTCTTTTCAGATGTCCTGACCGACTGAATCTCTTGTCACAGTATGAACACTTGTAAGGTTTTTCTCCAGTGTGAATCCTCTCATGTGTTTTCAGAGATGATGACCGACTGAATCTATTGTCACAGTATGAACATTTGTAAGGTTTTTCTCCAGTGTGAATCATCTGGTGCAGTTTTAAACACTTTGCTGTAGTAAACGTCTTCTCACACTCAAAGCACACATACTCTCTTACACCAGTATGTATTTTCTGATGTACTTCTAAACTGCACAGCAGTGAAAAACTCTTTCCACACACAGAACATGAATGTGGCTTCTCCTTAATATGAACGATCAGGTGTCTCTTCAGATGTGATGCCCTAAGAAATGATTTGCAACACTGATCACATGTGAACGGCTTCTCTCCGGTGTGGATCCTCATGTGACTCTTAAGGTGTGATGATTTTGTCATACTCTTTCCACATTGATAACATGTGAACGGCTTTTCTCCGGTGTGGATTCTCATGTGTTCTTGGAGGCCAGATGATTTCATGAAACTTTTCCCACACTGATCACATGAGAACGGTCTTTCTCCAGTATGAACTCTCACGTGACGCTCAAGACTTTGTTTGGTTGTGAAACTCTTTCCACACTTAGTGCAAGTAAAAGATTTATTCGCTCTTCTATTCTTTAAAAATGTCTTTTTAGTCTTTGAGCGACTCAAAGGTTTTTCTCCAGGTTTGACAAGATGTTCCTCCTCCACTTCACTCAGTTCTTCACTCTCCTCCTTCACTTCCATCAGGCCTGAAATGAAAGAAGAAAAAACATCTTGGTTATGTATGTAACCCTCGTTCCCTAAGGGAGGGAATGGAGACGTACGTCAGTAGTGATCGATGATTTGGGATATCGCCAGAGAGCCCTATCAGCTTCGAGTGAAACTAAACAAGCCAATGGAATTGGCATGCGATATTTGCATAATGCGCACCGCCCCTGCCAGGTGGGTATAAATACCCTCGCTCCAGCCACCCTGCTTACACAGAGAGAGTCTACTGCTGATCCGCTTGAGGTGCGCTGTCTGGGCGACCGAGTCCAGTTCCATACCGAGATAAGAGATCCTCGGCCCTGGAGTGAGTTTGCTCTTGTCCCAGTCGACCCAAAGACCCAACCGGCTAAGGTGAACTAACACCAGGTACCTGTGTTCGCACAACTGCTCTCGTGAGCTGGCCAGAATGAGCCAGTCGTCGAGGTAGTTGAGAATGCGAACGCCCTGTTCCTTGAGCGGAATAATGGCCGCCTCCGCAACCTTCATAAAGATGCGGGGCGACAGGGCCAGCCTGAAGGGTAGGACCTTGTACTGATATGCCCAACCCTCGAACGCAAACCGTAGAAAGGGTGTGTCGAGGCAGAATCGAGACATGGAATTATGCAATCGCTGCAAACCAATCCTGGGGACAGATGCATTTGAAAATGCATTTCTGCATAAGCATCTTAAACAGCCTGTGAAGGGGACCAATTCAGGACATGCAAATCCAGGATTGGCCGTAGCCCACAGCCCTTCTTGGGTACAATGAAGTAGGGGCTGTAGAACCCTGACTTCATACCGTGCTCAATTGCATCCTTCGCCAGGCGGTAGAGGAACCAGTCCTGGCACAAACGCTATACGGTGTTCTCCATGACTTGGTCACCTCCTCATGCACCTCTGGAAAGAAAGGTACCGGGGCGGGGCGCAGGCCGCAGGCCGCCCCGAGATACCAATCGTCCAGATTCCAGATGAGCCTGACCTTCTCGGTGGCCCGGGAAAGCATAGCCGTCAACTCGGGATTGGCCTCAGACAATGCTACGGTCACGGGGGGAGGTAGTGCAGCCGAGTCTTCATCTCCCGAGGACTCAAGCTCACCTTCCGATGCTGCAATGTACATCTGCTCGTCCGCCGGCGTACCGAAGGAAACGGATGGTCGCTCGAGAGAGGGACCACCACGATCCTCCGGCAACACCACAGGCTGCAGTGTTGTAGAGGGGATAGGGGCCCGCTGAACCTGCCTACACGCCGACGTGCCGCTCCCCTGGCCGGAGCCGGAGAAAACGGCCATACGGGGCATAGGGGAGGGGACCCCCGCCCCCTGAGAACCAAGGAACGAGAGTCTAGACCTCAACACTGAGATAGTCATGTTCCCGCAGTGAGAACATGAACTATCCACAAAAACTGCTTCAGCATGCTGAATGCCCACACATGTGACGCAACGATTGTGACAATCAGCAGAGACCAGGGAACGACCGCATCCAGTAACACAGCGATGAAATGACATCTTGAAAAAGATGCAGGATTCATCTGTAAAGCTCTTTTAGAAGGGATAAATTCAGCTCTTGCTTTTTGTGCTGAAGCACACAGGGAACAGCCGCAATGTGACTGCAGGTAAACCACTCCCTGTATCACACACACAAAGGAATCGGCCCAAATTGCAAACTAAATGTGACAACAATGCTGTGAATACAGCAGCTGAGAGCTGTATAAATAGCTCGAGAAGCTTACTCTGGTAAAGCTTGGGGCTTCGCCTTAAGGTGCCTTAACACCAGCACTGCAGAAAAAAAGCTCTTTAAAGGCTTGAGAAGTCACTCTCAGTCTGATATCAGGAACACACAGGTTGGCTCCAAAGTGAAAGACAGAGTGTGATGGCACCCGCTTCCGTATTTATACCCAGCTGGCAGGGGCAGTGCGCATTATGCAAATATCGCAAGCCGATTCCATTGGCTTGTTTAGTTTCACTCGAAGCTGATAGGGCTCTCTGGCGATATCCTAAATCGTCGGTCACTACTGACGTACGTCAAATGTGACCAACTGAAAGGGAACTATAATTTCATTTTCAGTAAATTAAAATAATTCAAAGAGAGAAATATAGTGTGGATGGAGATAAAAGTGAGCCCAGATGTAATAAACTGCTATAAAAAAATGAATGAGGTACACTGATCTTTCAATTATGGTTTTAAAACATTTTAGGCACAAATCCCATTTTTCTGTGGTGAGAACTATTAAATATCTATACTTTATATCTATACGTTTTGTTTTGTTGTTTTTAAACATGTCTGTTTAATTTGTATAGATTTTTATTTTAGCATTATTTATTTCAAGCAATACTTTTTTTTTAATGGTTTTAACTATAATAACCCTGATGCTAGTGAAATCTTTATATTGAATAATGTGTGTCAAATAATGTTCTTAGTCCTTCCGTCCTGAAGCTACAGCAGTTTACTTTGAATCAAATAGAAATAAATATATAAACATATTAAAGGGGCAATTGATATAGGCTAATTGACTTATTTTGAAATGTCTGTACTTTACTTTTGCTGCTCATTCAAATTCAGATGAGGATTAGAAATTACGATGCTACAAACGTTTACAACACATTACATTATAATAATATAAAGTAAACTTTGTGATAATTGATCAGCATTAGTTCATAAGCAATGGGTTGACAAATGTGCGCTAATCATTGGATGTGAGCTGCTCTGAAGAATGCACAACAGTGCCATCTTTTGACTTTAAAACATGCAGCGCTCGCATTTATTTAATGAAATTAATAATAATCACATTAGGGAGTATCGGATTTGTTTTCATTTTAAGAAGCCTTAAAATGATTGTTCATCCTCTTTTTATACTGTTTAAGGTACTGAAGACTTTTAATGACCTTAAATTTATCTGATGAGCATGAGCAGAGTGGAATAATGAAAGTGATCAGCATCAGTGATATTCAAACGGTAAACACGCACTGCATTGTGTGTGTATCGGCAGTCTGTAGAGCTGGCTTCCCCTTTTGAATGATGAATATAAACAAATTTATTTGAAGAAATAGGCAGTTGTCTCCTTTACGCAGGAGTAGATAGTGTGATCAAATGCAGCTGTTTTGCACCGATGCAGGCGATGCGAGGCAATCGCCTGCAACAGTTGGCTTTATCAGCTGTAGTTCTCTGGCGTCTGTTTGGTGTGTGAAATTTTTCCCTACCATTTAATTACGTCAACGCAGCAAATGATGTGATAGGCTACTGGTCATGGAAGACGCATATAACATACAAATTTTACAGTCATAACGTGTAAATTTGTCGCCAATGGCGACCTCAGCAAAAATATCACTCGCAAATTCATATTTTTAGTCACAAATGCGACTCATAATAAATCAGCATCAGCATAATAAATGAGGTGGAAACAGGAACTATTGACATGAAATAAAGAGTGTTTTCAGCAGTTTCTCTGTTAATATTGATGATCCTCAGACTATCAACACTCATTCAACAAGACATTCAGATCATCTCACTTCATTCTGAGTGTTTGCTGTTAGAAACTGATTATTTGAGTCAGGATATATGAGAAAAGACTATAAAACTGCTCTACTGAAAGACAATACTGATATTTCTCACAATATGACATGGATTAAACATCAATAACACAAAAACAAACATTAACGACACTCATCTTCATCAACCACTACTGCTATATAACTAAATTAACTATAACTATGAAACATTTGTTTGATTTTATGATAACAACATTCATTGTAATCAAGTGATTAGATATTTAACAGTTTTTATGTTCAGAAACTGAAAACTTCAATTCAATTCACATGTATTTGTATAGCGCTTTTCAGCAGCTTTACAGAGAATGCATGTCAACATCACAATTTAAAGAATGCAGTTAGCAAATAATGTAATAATTTAGGCAATTAATTTACAATCACTGTTAGCAGTTTAACTGAAGGTAGAAGCAATGAGCTCCTCGAAAAATGAATTACATATTAACAATAGGATATATAGAAAACTCTCCCTGTCTCAGACTGATATAACTGATACACAGAACTGATATTTATTTACTGTTTTATTTCGGTTTTTGACTAAGTAACAACAGCACTGAACTAAACAAATGGGTTAAAACTTGTTTTCAATGCTGTAATTTCTGGAATTTCACTTGCATTCAAAACAAAACAATAAATTGGAGTCTAAAAGAGTGCAAATAATAAATAAAATGCATGGTCAAATGGAGAACTTAAATAAAAGGAGTCTATTAATTTTGCATAAGGGTCATTCCTGGTATGCGGTAACATTTTGGCTTCATAAGTGTTGGAAAAAACGGTTCATGATTTTCATGTTTTTAGCATTCTACCAAAATAGTGAAAGGCAGATTTTTCAGACACTGGCCATGAAAATCAGGTACTTTTTTGTGCCCATTTTTGCCAATAGGATGGCAAATATTTTTTTTGCTCAAAAACATATATATGCCATTAGTGCTCCTCACCTCACAAAATAAGACAAAACTATGCCAAATATTTAACGTTGTTGTCAAATTATTATTTAAAATTATTTGTCTAACAGGGTGGAAAGTAGCATAACAGGGTGGAACACCAGTGTTAACAGGTTCTAACAGTGCATGAGCTTTCCGTCCTGGATTGTCCTGCATGGTTTGCCATCTTTAATGTGTGGAACTGCACCTACATAATATGGCTTCAAAACAATAAAAAAATTAAATAATCCAGATTTCCTTTGGGAGAGGGACATAAAAAATAGATATGTGGTTTCTTATCACAATCAATCATGGTGGCAAAATAATTCTCTGCTCAGATGGCTAGAGAATGCCCTTTTGTGAATAACAACAGTATATTTTAAATATTTGTTTAATTGCATCTTTTTTATATAAATGAAGGCCAGTATCACTGATACTAATACTGGTTCTGATGTTTCTAAAAATAATGAAATTTATATTTTTACATTATAGACATTCACATTACAGTATAACTGTGATCAATTTCAACATTTATTAGACTTTAAAAATAACTTTTAAGTGTAGAAAAAATGTTCTAAACAGTACCAAATTAGGGTCTTTGGCTTGTAACAATAGTAGAATTCTTTTTGATGCTGAATAGAGCCAATTTTTTTAAGGTTCCAAAAAAGAACTGTGCCGTTTATTTTCATTATTCAGTATCTTTATATTATTATTACAATTTGAATGTTAAAATTTTAAGTATAAATAAATCATTTATATAATATAATATATACATATGTATAGAATTACATATTGCTATATGTATTAAATACTATTTATTCTATTAGAATTTCCACCCTGTTAGTTTCACATTCCACCCTGTTAGGTCTATAAATCTAACAGGGTGGAAAATTTTGAGCTAAGTTGGCCATAACTCTTTGAGTGATCAACATTAAGCTAGCTAACCTTCTACAGATAAACAGAACTTTTATAACTATGTCAAATTTGTTTTTACATTTTTTTGATAGGACAAACATTATCCATAATATAGCCTAACAGGGTGGAACTTTAAGGGTGGGACAAGTAGGATAACATTTCAAAAACTAAAAAAAAAGTTAGGACTGAGAGTTGAAGCTAACCTCAGCTTGTACAGTTGAATTCCAGCAGGAAAAAGAAATTATGTCACTTCTTGAAAATGGTCTCAATGAAATTGCAGTCGGTTTTGGAAAGCGAGAAAATACATACTAAGACGGTAATTGAGGAAAATTCTAAAGAAAAAAAAAAAAAAAACTATATTTTCACATGATTTATGTGTATGATTAGAGGCAGTTTAGCCAAGTCTATAACATAATTTAAAAATATTTTGAGGTTTTTATCATTTCATGGTTTATATTTCTTGTGAAAGTTGATTACTTTGCACTCAGGACATGATAAAATTGAATGCATACATCAATAAAAAGGTCTGTAAAATATAAAATAGTTTTTAAAAAATCTATTATCTCTGTTTAAGTGATAAAGAAGACCTACATATACAATTTAAGCCATTTCTTAAAAAAAATATGTGACTCATTTTATAAATAATATGAGTAAATAAATCATTGAGACAGTAAAAGGCACTGCATAACAGGGATGACCCATAAATGTCAGCATTCACTACAGTTTTACATGGTTTATGTGTTGTTAAACTAAAGGGTGAAGAAGAAATGAGTATACAGATTCACTGATATAGTCAGAATAAAAATCATCAAAACAATTAATTAATTATTGTAATAACCGTCATCTCATCGGGATATTATCTCGCGGGATTATGCGTTTACACGTTTATTTACGATTCTCTCGCGAGATTATAATCTCTACACGGCTATAATAATTTAGATGTTTAACAGCGAAATAAAGGTGGTATAGTAGATGTTAATATAATTTAGGGAGTTTGAAATGAGTGGATCTTGCATATTGTTATCATGCGGGAACAGAATGTGAGCCCAGACAAACTCAATAGTTTTATTTCAACATAAACTCATTTATGTATTGTTTAATTAATGTAAAGTTAGCATATCTTTATTGGGACATGACTTGATGGGTGACTCCGTGATTTCATCTTTATTTCTTAGCACGAAGTTTAAACTACATATCAAGCGTTTATGTAACAATATCTCAGTACATTAATGAGTATGTTAAATAAAGTTTAATAATAACGTGTAACGAGAAAAAATATGGTGTGGCCCCTTTAAGAGCTGCGCGCTCCCGTTGAACGGTTGATCTGCATTGTACCTGTGATTCGAGCACCGCATATATGCGGGTTATTTCTGTCTTTTCTGTTGCTCCTTTTAAGTTATTTTATTTATTAAGTAACGCTGTGGACGGCACAACATTCGCCGGTTGTGAAATGCCAATCGCCTTAGTGAAGTCGGTCTGACATCAAGTGAGCTGAACTGATATCCCTGTTTGCTCCGTAAACACCGCGTTACAAACGGTAGGCGAGTTATTTTACCTTTGAACACTGTTGTTGAGCCTGATCTTCCTCAGATCTCTCCTCTTTGTGCTCAGATGCAGCTGTATCCCCAATATTATCCGTCTGCAATACAGCAGGCTGCACTTTCAGGACCAGGGTTGCCAGGTTTTCACAACAAAACCCGTCCAATTGCTCCTCAAAACTAGCCCAATTGCATTTCAGGGGGGTTCGCCTTTTTGGCGGGGCTCCCCTGGTAAAATTCGCATTCGAAGGGCTAAATATTATGTTATCTGGGGTCGATTCAACCCGCGGACATGAAAAACAACCTGCGGAAACAGTTTTAAAGTAGCCCAATTCCGCGGGAAAACCGCGGACTTGGCAACACTGCTCAGGACCGCATTCCTAGGACCCTATTTTTTTTGTGACAGCGCCACCTACCGAATCGGAGAACAGCAGTGCCAGGACCGCAGGACCCTAGTATTGGAGAACCGAAAAAAGTTTTATAACGCCCAAATACTACTTTTATTCTTACAACCTGGTTGCTAAGCTGAATGTTGAGTAATTATTTGTGACTAGCATAGGCTAATATAATAACTCAAGTAAAATAAACATGTTCATAACATATTGAGGGGTAAACATGCCCAGGTGAAAAAATACTATAGTAATTTATACTATAAATACTATAGTATAAAATACTATAGTTTCTTTAAAACCATATTTGTACTTGAACTAATTTGTAATTATATAGTTGCTGTAGTTCCTATAGTAATACAAACAAATTACCCACTACTGTATACAATTTTCTACAACTATAGGGTATTATACTACAATATACAGTTTACTGTAGTAAAAACTAAAGTATATTACAGTATTTATTACAGTTTATCAGTGCACTATAGTTAATACTGTAGCATTCATTAACAAAGGGTGGTAAATACTATAATTTATATAGTATGCATCAATTTACTCTGGGAAATTCATTAGTTCAAAAACACTTTTACTATAGTATTTTTTGACATGGGCAGGCTGCCAGTGAGCATGTGACATTTAACGGTCGATCCATGAAATCGGTGCCTTTTGCGTCCCTAAGATACAACCAGACATAGAATTCAATTCAATTCACATTTATTTGTATAGCGCTTTTCACAATACATATCGTTTCAAAGCAGCTTTACAGAGAATGCATGTCAAAATTACAATATTAGAAGAATGCAGTTAGCAAATAATGTAATAATTTGTGCAATTAATTTACACATACTGTTAGCATTTAATTTTAAGGTAGAAGCAATGAGCTCCTGGAAAAGAAGTGCTTTAACAAATAAATATATGATTTAGAAAACATATCAATACTGTGTATTGTTTTATCAATATTACACCAAAGTAAAGTCAATTAAATATTATTTTTAATAAGTAAAATTGCATTTATTCTCATAAGGGTAAGGTTTTTGGCCTCTCCCTTGCTATGATTGTTATTTTTCAGCAGGACTTTTAATTTGCAAATTGAATGCAAAATGATACAAAAATCACTTGCATATTGTTCTAAGTATAGTCTTATTGTCCAGCAATGTTTTTTCATAAGTATAAATAAGTACCATTATTTTTTTTTTATAAAATATAAATAATTTTATCGGTGTCCCCAATTTAATGTCAGCCCTGTTACCCTCATTATAGAGTCCTCTATAAATAATGGTACATTCCAGTGACATCACTTCCAGGAAGTTACATCATCTCTAAACCAGGGGCATGTTCAAGCTCAATCCGCTCACGCAAGGTTTTGCTACGGTTTCCGTGTTGAACGACATGTAAACGGCCTGGAAACGGTGTGCAGATACGTTTTTTCTTGTTTGGGCTGACATTTTTGACACACCCACCAATCAGCAGCAACATGCTTATATAGCACGCTGTATTAAAGGAACAGCTCGTAAGTGTAGTTAACATCAAAATAAATTCACAAGAGCAAGTATTGTTTGCACATGTTTATTTGCATTAATGGCAAAATAACTTGAATAATAAGAGCAGTATAAGTATATAATAAGTATAGATTTTGGATTTTGATTAGGGTGACCAATCGTCCTGTTTTCCCAGGACATGTCCTGTTTTCCCAGGACATGTCCTGTTTTCCCAGGACATGTCCTGTTTTCATGTCTTTGTTTTCTCCTTCCGGGAGAAGTGCCCGTACAAAATATTCTGCCCCCGTTTACGTCACTCAGGGCTATATTTGGAAAAAAGACCCTGAATCCTGTAAGGATTTGGAAGAGAATTTTTGGCACAGAAATGCTTGTGTTTTGAAACTATGGCCATGTTTAGCATGAGAATCTAACTCTTTAACAGTGTAAATAAGTCAGAATACATGAACTGGCATTAACGCACTGGTATTAATGCACTGTTCATTTACATGTTTAGTCTATAGGTTTGCATGTTTGAGTGTGTATGTGCGCAGAAGCCTGGTCTTTTTAAAAAAGTGATATTTGCCAAAGAGCACAGGACATACCATGCCCAAACTTTTCTCCTCATTTATCTGTGCACCCCTCCCTCTCTCCCTCAACATGTAAGTGGAAAGAGATTCAGAAGAAACATCATATGTGGTCTACAGACATTCTTAGTGAACTTTCAGCGCATTAAATGCGCAGCTAAAGTAAAATTGAGACAAATTTCAAAACAATTTAAGTGAACTTCACAGGAGCACACATTATATCTTCACCTGGATTGTGTCGTTGAGATGACCGGTGAGTCTGTACAATTGGAAGATTAATGTTAATGTTTCAGGGACTTATGCAATTAATTTATGAAAATACAAACGCATCAAAATGATCAGGATATTTTATAGCAGTTGTCTATCACAGCAAGTCTCAATTTTATGACCTTTAACTTTATATTTTTTTAGATTTATATTATATTGATGTACTGAAAACTTTTTTTTTTTCATTTCAGAGCTGATGGAAGTGAAGGAAGAGAGTGAAGAACTGAGTGAAGTGGAGGAGAAACATCATGACAAACCTGGAGAAAAACTTTGCTCAAAGACTGAAAATATATTTTTAAAGGAAAGAAGAGCCGAGAAATCTACAACCTGCACTCAGTGTGGAAAGACTTTCTCAACAAAACAAAGTCTTGAGCGTCACATGAAAGTTCACACTGGAGAGAAGCCGTTCTCATGTGATCAGTGTGGGACGAGTTTCAGTCAATCATCGCACCTTAAAGAACACATGAGGATCCACACCGGAGAGAAGCCGTTCAAATGTGATCAGTGTGGCAAAACATTTGTTGCGTCATCAGACCTGAAGAGACACCTGAGAGTTCATACGAAGGAGAAGCCACATTCATGTTCTGTGTGTGGAAAGAGTTTTTCACTGCTGCAAAATTTACATGCGCATCAGCAAGTTCACAATGCTGTAAAAGATCATGTGTGCTTTGAGTGTGAGAAGACTTATACTACAGCAGACCAATTAAAAAAGCACCAGAGAATTCACACTGGAGAAAAACCTTACAAGTGTTCACACTGTGACAAGAGATTCACTCAGTCATCATCTCTGAAAACACATGAGAGGATCCACACTGGAGAAAAACCCTACATGTGTTCACACTGTGACAAGAGATTCACTCAGTTAGCAGCTCTGAAAACACATGAGAGGATCCACACTGGAGAAAAACCTTTTAAGTGTTCACACTGTGACATGAGATTCAGTTGTTCATCATCTCTGAAAAGACATGAGATGATCCACACTGGAGAGAAGCCGCACACGTGTGATCAGTGTGGAAAGAGTTTCTCTATTAAAAGTCACCTGAAGATACACATGAAGATCCATGCAGTGGAGAAACCACATCACCACAGTCTGAAACCACAATAAGTAGTTCATCTTCATGTGCTTAACAAGAAAATCCCTTCTGTGAAAATTAGTCCCAGCAAAATCTCTCCTCTCCACCTATAGTTGGCGCTATTGAATTATCCAGGTTGTGAATGAGAAGCGACCCTTGATGTGATTGTGTACAGTAGAACATAGTAAAGTGCTAT